>NC_050579.1:211443041-211622715 GCF_011100635.1 Trichosurus vulpecula
GTCATTACCTATTTAGTGGTGTATAATGATTACAAGGTCCCTAATTCACATTGATATGATGATGCCAATTACAAGAAAATATTTATGCTGAGAAGTAATAAGATTTAGTAAAGCTAGAAGAACCCTGATGTTTTACAGCCAGGAAAATTGTATGAAGGCTGTGACTCTGGATCCAATAACATACACAGCTTGAGATTTTAGAATTTGTGCAGAATCTGTTCATCATCCTGTAGAAAGTGTTCATGAGAGGTCTTAATAGTTTATATTTTCTGAAACCAACTCATCTGTGGCTACTGGCACTGAGTAATGAGATGGCCATTTCATTTTCCAATCTGGATCATCCAATGTCATGTAATAATTAGGATTTTAATCCAAAAATAGGATGCCAATGTGGGTAACAAAATATGGAGAAAATTTAGTAGGACCAGACCCAAATTATGCCTGTATCAATGATACCAAGGTTTAGAAGAAAATGCAGTTTACTTTTTTGTAGCATGCAAAATTCAGAGTGGTCCATTTAAAACAATCCTATGAAATTTAATATTCTCTATCCCACCCTTAAACCATGATCCTTTAGACAAGTTGATGAAAATAAATAAGGACAGTCTGAGTTGTATACTGAGCAATCTGAGTATCCCTCATCAGCAGAATTTAAAATAAGAAAAAAAAGAACCATCCTCAATATTAAAGCAAATATACTGAGCCTGAGAAGAGCTGATGACCAGTTTTTGCATTGTCAGGCAAGCACACTAATATTTGACGTGATCATTCATTATTCACAAAGGTTATATGAAAAATTCTTTGACTTCCTTTTAGGAAATGCCAGGCAATTTTCTTAAAGCCAAGATGCCACATATGAGGAAGGAGAAAGAGACGGAGGCAGAGAAACAGGCACAGACAGGCACAGACAGAAATAGACATAGAAACAGAAATACAGACACAGTGAGACAGAGACAGAGATACATAGCAAGACAGACAAGAGTGGCAGAGATAAAAAGAATAAAGCAGAGAGGGGAAAGAAGATAAGAAGGGAAGAAAAAAGGAAAGAAGTAAGAAAGAAGGAAAGAAAGAAGGAAGTAAGGAAGGAAGGAATGAAGGAAGGAAGGAAGGACTTGAATAATTACTTGGTAATTTTTTTCCAATTGTCAGCTTAATTCAAGAAGCATTTCCTGAACATTGCCTACTTACCTATTACTTTGCTAGATAATATTAAACTACTAAACAGGCATATGACAAGGGCTAACTATAACCTTGAGTAATTATTCACTTAAAGAGTTAGACTCCATGATCTCTAAAATCCCTTGGAGTTTTAAATCAAACACTTATTTTACTCCTCTCCACAGGAAGTTTACAGTCTAAATGAGGAGCCAGAATTCAAACAGATGAAGCAATTAAAGAACAAAATAAAAAAAAAATCTATTAAATCCTTAATCAGACTCTGGCAATTTCTAAGAACGGGGGTCCTAATGATGAATTTTATGTATGGTCAAAAAAGGGAAAAGTCAGTGTTGACTGGAGTTATTGTAAGAGGTTCATGGAGGTGATTTTTTTTTGTGTAGGACTTGAAGTGGGAGAATTTGGTTAAGTGAAAGAGAGGAGGGGCAACATTTTAAGTAGGAGGAATAGCATGAGGAAATGTACAATTAGAAATAATCATAATTGCAAAATGTGAAGTTACCATCTTGACTGAAGCAGATGATGATGACAATGATGGGGGGGGTAAACTATAGGGATTTAAGGTTGGGTATAAAAACTAAAGACACATTGTGACTGGCCTTGAATGACAGAACCAAGAATGTATATTTCAGATAATTTACACCTGGATAGGACCTCATTTTATAGGGATAAAGAAACCAAGTCCCAGAAGTACTTGCCCATAGTCACACTAGTATGAATAAACAGCAAAGCCAGCACTAAGACTTAAGTTCTTTTGCTCCACACCCATTATTCTCTCTTGAATATGTGCAGAGTAATGGGGTGCTATCATGGTAGATTTCTGAGCAGTAGGTATTCTGCAGCTCTAGGAAGATTAATCCAGTGCCAGTATATGGAAGAGGCAGCGTGGTATAATAGAGGACTAGATTTGGAATCAAGAGGACCAGGGTTTAAATGTCAACATTTTCTATATGTGTTAATATGAGCAAGCACTTAGCTTCTCTATGCCTTAGTTTCCTCACCTACAAAATAAGTGAGGAAAACTCAGATGCCTCTAAGGTCCTGCATCTAAATTCGTGATTACGTGATGTGATAGATTATCCAAGTAGGTCTGTGACCTTGGGAAGGCAAATTAACCTCTTTTAGCTCCAGATTACTCATGAACAAAGTATTAATATCTTCCTCAAGGATGTGTGGTAAGAATGAAAGGAGGTAAGAGATGCCAATTGCTTTGAAAATAGTTAAAAACACTATGCAAATCGCAAGCAGCTAGCATACCAGTCCAAAGTTGTGAGGTAATGGGAGATAGGATTCAAAAAATGACAAGAGAAGGTACAAAAGAAAGTTTCTTCTTTTTTGGTAAGATTTGGTGCAGCAAATTAAGGGGAGAGAAATGTTTGAAAATGACTCCAGTTTTAGAATCTGATTGACTGTGAAACTGATTTTCATGAAAAGGGAGTAGTCCTCAGAAGCCAGAGCCTAATCACAGAAATTGGATCCATAACCTGGGGTTAAAGTGACTGTAAAAGTTTCACTGGGATCCACAGCCAGATCATTCCTTTATGAGATGTAAATTCCTCTTGCTCTTTCTCTTCTCTCTTTTCTCCCTCCTCCGCTCCTCCAAACACTGATCAGAAGGAAGTGACGGGATGAAGAATAATAGTAATTGGCTAAATATTAGGGTGACCTTAGGTCTTTTGGAGGAGGTGAATATCTAGCAACTAAAAAGATGCCCATCATTTTGGGGAATGACTAAAGAAAATATGACAAATAAATATAATACTACTTTGCTACATAAAATGACAAAAGGGCAACATGTCAGTGAAAATCGAAGCCTTGTATGAACTGATGAAGAGTGAAGTGAGCAGAACCAGGAAGACAATTTTTACTATAACAACAACATTGTAAAACATTGAAAGATTTAAAAACTCTGATCAGTGAGTGTAATGGCCAACTATTAATTCTTGAGAACTGATGATAAAGAAAATGACAGAGAGGTAATGGATTCAGGGTACAGAATGAAACATATATTTTTGGGCAATATGAGAATTTGTTTTGCTTGAAGATGCATATTAGTTAAAAGGGTTTTATTGGTTTTTTTCCCCCTCCTTGGGGAAAGAAGGAGGGAAAGAAAATAAAGGATTGTCAATTAAAAAAAAAAGTCAGTTCACTGAATCCACAAGACATATTCCTGATAAGATTAATGGAAGACACATGGAGCTAGAAGAAGGGAAGGTATAAGAGCTGGGAAGGCAGAAATTCAGCAGAGACAATGACAACGAAGAAAGAGGTCAGAAAGCTAGATGTCAATTTGTAAAAGTAACCTTGAGTTGTGGTCTAGCATACTTCTGTTGCTTTAATTCTGATTCATTCAAGGGACCAATCTGTACCTTACAAAGGGATTTGGAATTAATTCTAAAGAAGTTAAGACAGAGAAAAAATGTCTATTAAAAATTCAGTTTCATGGTTCCTTGATTTGTGGAGACACTAAATCTTGTTTCAAATAATCAGATCAGGAGAGAATACCAAACTTCCTCTTCTCATCTCCTAGATTTAACCCAGATCTCCCTTCCTCCCAGTGCCCAACATAAACCTTGCTGCCAATAAACACACTCTTTCAATTCAGATTCTAAAATGGCCAATGTACACAAAGCATTGTACTCTCCAAGAGATCTGGGCACTATAACATTTTAAGCATTTAAATGAGTCCTAGAGCCTTTCATTGAATCTTGGAATTGTAATAATGAGAGTGACCTGACTTAGCATATTATCAGACATAGAGAGTAAATTTAAGAAGGAGAAAAAGTGCGTTACTGAAAAAGCTCCTTTGCCAAGATTAATCTGCAATAAAACACAGAAGATAAGAGCAAGAGAGAGAAATAGAAAATAGAATCAGAGAAGGAAATAAGATGTGCTTTTGTGTTTTCTATGACATCAACCAATAAACAACCTCTAAGTCATTTCTATTCAACCTTTCCTACTTTTCTTGCACTATTTATCTTATAGCTCTTCACTGAATCATTAATATCTTTCCTAGAAGCTGAGAAGTGCCGCCCCCCACATACTCTGATTTTTAAATAAAATTGTCAACCATGGCCAAGAGTTAGGCCTTTACCAATGCTACCATTTGGAAAAGAAGGTCTATAAATATGAGGGACTGGAGAAGAATTGTGTTTTAGCCAGAAGAAATCAACCAGGAAGTACATAATCTCCTCGTTCTAGGATTTGAAGAAATGTCATGTCTATGTGGGAATTAGGCTTGTTTTTTCCTGGCCCAGAGGACAGAATGAAGCCCAAGTGGATAGAAATCATAAGGTTGATTTATTTGAAGGCTGTACTTCTTAACAGGTATAGAATCATATAACTTTCACAAGGGGCCTCCTCCCCAAGTAGGTGAGTCCTACCTGCACCTGAACAAAAACTCTCTTTACAACATCTCTAAGTTTTTCATGTAGCCCTTTCTAGGAGACCTCTAGTATGTTGGTTCCCTTTAGCTAAGGCAAGCCATTCTACCTTTGTGTAGTACTAATGTTGAAAAAGATTTTTCATACATTCTCTGATACTGCCACCCAGATTCTTTGATTTGGCCTCTGAGGCCAAGTAAAATAAGTCCAACCTTCCAGGTGACCATCCTTCAAATGTTTCAAGCCAGTCATTAGGCTTTATTTGTCTTCTCTTCTCCAGGCAAAACATCCCTAGTTCCTTTAATTGATCTTTGAAAAGAAACATACACCTTCTATTTTTAAGCCTCACTTGATATTAATAATCAGATTATCACACATAGTTTACATCTGCTATTGCATCTTTGAATGGGTATTATCTTATTTTAAAATTTACATGAGAGAAACTTAGAGAAGAGACTTTAAGAGGCTTTTTCGTCCTATTAAAATAGTTTTTATGGTCAGCAAATAATAAATGCAATGAAATCTTTCAATTTTTCTACTTTTCTGTCAATTGTATGACTATAAAGATGTACTTTGTACCTGTAATTTCATTGGCATAGAAAATTTGAAGTGTGGAAACTCTATCTTCTAGTGTAAATTAGTACTTTGAAACGTGTAGCCTCAGGAAATTGCCTGGAAGATGAGAGGTTAAGTGATTTGCTCAGAATAATGCAACCAGAATATCTCAGAGGGGGGAATTAAACTCACATTTTCTTGGCCTGGAGGCCAGGTCTCTATCTGTTAGGACACATTGCCTTTTTTGTTTTAGAATATTGATTATGAAAGATTAGCTTTTTCCTACTAATATCATCATTAAAAATGTCATCCATGCATGTGTACTTAGACACTGCAGAGATGGGAAAGAAGGGCTATCAGAAGTTATATATATTTCCTTGATTAGGTCTACATAGTAGTAATAATGATTGTGTCTGAGTGGATCATTCCCACAATCATTTGTTATCTTCCTATCTTTTAAATATCTGTAGATGCAATTCCTCAACTCTTTCACAGCTGATTTCCCTCTAATGGGGACCTCTGTAGCAAATTCATGGTTTAGCACAGATTTCTTTCAGTTTTATTTCTCTAATGACATTTTTTTAAAAATTTCAATGTGTAGCATGGGTTAGGTAGGGGAGTCAATCCCTCCTAGCTTCCCCTCCCGTACCCACACACATATACACACACACAACTTTTTAGTGCTGCCCAAACTAGATAAAAATGTAATTAGGAAATGCTTAACAAAATAAATAAAAGTATAGTACAATATAGATGTTGTTAATTTGTGGTTTTCTGAGACAATAGAGGTGCTATAGGGATTTGTTTCCCTTTGAGTTGGACGAAACTGGTGTAGTGAATAAAGATCTATCCATCAAAACCAAGAAGAATTAGTTCAATCAAGTTCTCTAAAACATACAGACTAGGTAACCCTAAGACTATAAATTCCATTGAAGATGCCAACTTCCATTGGTAGAAGTAGCTTTTTCACCTGAGATTTCCCTCAAACAAAGAAATCAAGGTCCTATTCTTCTCTTTATTCCTGTTCATCACATGGAGGCTGTGGTGTTAAAGTTGGAATCTGGTGGTATTACCATACTCAATAGTAAAAATAATTTGTTTTTGGAGTTTTAACAGATTGCATTCATTTGATTTCCGTTTTCCATTTTCCTTTCTTCTAGTTCTATTTTAATTGCTTAGACATAACTGAGTCTCTCATCAAGTTTTCTTTAAAGTTGTTTTTTTACTCCAATATTTCTTTCCATTTTATGAATAAGCAAACCCTTTAGAAAACAGTTATTAAACTATAGTTAATTTCATGAGAGGAGGTACTAAACTAAAATATACCTGTCTGCTCTCTTAAATATTGCTCATTGAGGGCCTATGATCAGGTTCCATCCAACTTTTGAACCCTTTGTCATTTTGAGAGAAGGGGGCCCCAAAACCTGTATATCCAAAGTTGGATGACTTAAGTATGAATCTTGTTTCTGAATTTTACTAGCTATGTCACCCTGCACAATTTGTTTCAACTCTCTCAGCCTCAGATTACTTCCTCATCTATAAGACAGAATTGTTCTGTTAATCAAATAAAATGAGTATGAAGAGCTCTTTACATCTTAATGCTCTGTATAAATGTTGGCTATTTTATTTAAAATAGTATTGTTTTGGTGCATCGATAGCTAAGTTAATATTTTGAATCTTAAAAACCGTGTTGTTTTTAATACCCTCTGTTTGTTTGGCATGTCCTACCAAGTTTAAGAGATCCCACATATGGGTTGGGTAATGTTTAAAGACCAACATAGGTCTGAAAAGTTGATCATCATATTAATTCCTCGCAATGATTTTTTTTGGGGGGGCATCATGATCTCTTGAAATTTATCTACTGAGTTATAAAGGGTTTACATCTGTTTCATTAGGGAAGACATGTAAAAAAGATATTCTGATTCATAAACTATTAAACAAGCAGATACATATAAAATAGCACTATTTTAAAATAATCAGTTTCATAATCCAACATAGAAAACTGAATGATAAGACACCTCAAATCTCTAAATTGTAAATTTACATTATAAAATCAATATTTTCAGCCTCCACTAAAGTCCCCTTCCAATATCTAGAAGTGGATTCAAGTTTTTCCAGGCTTGCTAGAACAACCTATATTCTGGTAAATCCTACCAGAATACAAAGCCTGGTAATGTGGATGTGTATGTATTATACTTGTTATTAAAGAACATAAGTACAGAAAGTCTTACCATCAAAGGTTTCATGAATAATTATGATTTTTTTTCAGACACCAGAACTCATTAAGACCATGAATTCAGCAACTATTGCTCTTAAAGTATGTAGAGGTTAGAATATCTTTCAAGGGAGTCCACAAAAGAATAAAACTGTAGATCCTTCAAATGTAAAATACTGTCCTCTAGTTCTGTGCCCAATATCTTCATGATATCTATGTTTTATTTCTCCCAAAGATTGAAGAGACTTAGACTGAATGGCTAACAAAAAGGTACACTTTAGGGATAGCAGTATTGGTAATAAAATGGAGGGAAGGAAGCATTAGGCAGATAGTCCAAAGCAAAGCCAAGGAGAAAGGAACACTGGTGGCTAGGCTCTCCTGGCCATTCAGAATATAGGAAAGTGTTGAACTGGTCATATTGGAAAAGAGAATAGGAGTAGCCAGCAACTTAGTTTCTACTAGATAATTTTTTTAGGTCTTTGATCTGTCTAATGTGAGTCCCTTCTCTAGATTTTTAAGTTCTGAACACACAAACACACATGCACACACAATGGAATTGTTTGGTTCTGGTTATTTCATCCAAATTTTCACTCAAGAGCAAATAATTTCACATGTATGACTGTTCAGGAGTAACTTATACTGCATAAATGTGCCAACTGTTTTTCCATAATCAATATTAATAATAATCCAGAATTATATTATACCAAATTATATCAACATTAATGATTTAAATTAAATATTCCTGTAGCAGGTGGTGAATTAATTTACTTTTCACCCACCAAAAGTGATTTCTTGTCAAACCTTAACAATCCTTTATAGCAAGGTTTTACTTTTCTTTTTTTCCAGGTTGTTTATGCTCTTCATGTTACGAAAAACAAAAACAATGGGCCTTCAATAGAGGATTTAAAGTTAGATGAGGCCTTAAAGATTGTAAGTTAAACAATTTTCCTAAAGTCAAATAACCAAGTGGGAAAGCCAGGATTCTAGCCAAGGTCTTTTGATTATAAATCCAGTGTATTTTCTATTTTAACTTATTTTCTTAGACACATAGAAAGAAACATGCAATTTATTGTGTGCCCACTAGGTGCCAGGCACTGTGTTAAGCACTTTCAAGTATTATCTCATTTAACACTGGAAAGTAAGTTCTATCATTATCCCTATTTTAAATTGAGGAAGATGAGGCAGGAAGAAGGTAAATGATTTGAAAAGGGTCACACAGCTAGTAAGGATCTGAGACCCTTTATGAAATTAGATCTTTCTGAATATAGACTTAGGGTTCTATTCATTGCCAAATAGCTTCTTGATGGATAAGAAAGCCCTCACCTGTTTTGAATTCAGATTATGCCCAAATTTTGGAGTGCATTGTTATCCTTGTACTGGGGTTTATGTAGTCCTTGAGATTACAAGTTTTTTGTCATCAACTCAAATTCCTAGATATGCATGTTCTTGACCTATCTTGACTTCACTTCATTTCAATGATACCTTCTGAGATCATGTGAAAGACAAGTCTCTCTGACTTTAAGGAGTTATCAATCAATTATTTATTAATCATTTATTAATTATTATATTATATAAATTATAACAATCACTTAATATATAATATACAAATATAATAATATAAAATAATAATTATTAAATAAATCATAATAATCATATATCATCAAATATCAATCATTCATTAAGCTCCTACTCTGTGATATGCACAATACTAAATACTGTAGATACCAAAAAAAGTCAAAAGACAGTCTTTGCCCTCAAGCAACTTCTCCCATACAGTCTAGCTCCTAATACACATGCATAAACTTAGCATAGTATATTTTCACCTATTTTACTATTTGCTCTGGGGAAACACAGGGAGGAGATTAAGAGGACATAGGCTGCAATTCCATTTTCGATTCCTTTATTATGCACATTAGATGATCAATAGATAGATTTCTGAGCGTGGAATCAGGAAGACTTGAATTCAAAACTGGCCTCAGACATTAACTAGATTTATGACTCTATGCAAAGCATTCAACTTCTGTCTACCTCAATTTCCCCAACTATGAAATAAGGATAATAATAGTATATCATTCACCTATTCCAGTACAATTGGGAGGAATAAATGGGATAGTGTTTGTAAAGCACAGTGCCTGACACCTAGAAAGTATTTAATAAAAAAAATCCCCCCTAAGTCTTTCTTCTCTTCTTTCTTCTAAATGTTTGAGGCCTCAATTTCTTCACCTTAAAAATGAACATCTTGGACTCATGATCTTTAAGGCACCTTTTAGCAATAGATTCAAATTTTTCTGAGATTGTCATTTATTTTGAGATGTGTATATGTATGTATGTATGTGTATATCTATACATATATGTACATATACATATACATTTTATGTGTGTATATATACATATGTATATATGTACATGTGTGTGTATATATATATGTATATATATATATACATATTCTATCCACTATGCTTAAATTTAACAGAAATGCACATCTTTGTAAGAGGAAATATTTTGTTATTGAATGCTTTAGATATTTTTTGAAAGGCTATAACTATTTTATTTTTCAAATTGTAAGGAAAAAAGGGGAGCTGAAGTAAGAATTGTTTTGTTCTTTTAGCTTTTATTCTGTAAAAAAGTTAATGAAAATAACACCTCTCCTTGCCACTCTAGACCTGTCTGCGATGCTGAGATTCATGAAGCAAGGAGAATTAAGTATCTCATCTCTGCTCATTATTCAAGAAACCCTGTGATATAATGTGTATGAGAGATGCCATTTAGTTTTTATTGGATTTACATTCTTATTTATGAGAATATTAATCTTATTGAACTAATGATTTTGTTTAAAGTCATTCCTAAAACTTTTTAATTTACTAGAGATGTCAACGATTCTTCTAGAATGGTCAAAATGCATGAAAGGTTGAGAATTTCAATACTATTAGTTCCTTTATAAGTTCCTTTGACTGAAAGACAATAATTAAATTGGACTTCAGTAATGCTGATCATTTGGTTTTTATGACCTTTTCTGCACATCATGTTTAGAAGTCTGAAAAAAAAAGAAATTTGAATACATAATGAGATCTGGAGTATTATGACATTTAATATCTAAATGGAGCATGATATTTAAAAAACAATATTGATTTTGATTAAAAGTAAACTGTGGCTGTCATTAAGTTATTTTCCTTAAGCTCTTCTGGTTTTGGAACTAATAACAAAGTCATATTTCTGGCAAAACTTTTATTAGCTTCAAGATGGTCCCCTCAGATTATTAGTCCCAAGAAGAGGAGAACATCGGGTAAGCAGTTATAGGAGAAGGGCTACTTATAAGGGGACTCCATGCAGAGGTACCAACCATGCCATGAAGGTAGGAAATCCAAGAGGAGCTTGTGTTTATATTCTTTTTACATTGATATCTTGTCTGGAATCTGTGTATTGTAGGAAAACACTGTGCTAGGATGAAAGAGAACTGGCTCTTCGTCTCTCCTTTAGCCCATTACTAGTTCTGCAAAATTAATGATTCATATTGCTTTAGAACTTAATGTGTGTAAAGTGCTTTCTGTACAACAAACCTATGTAGTAGGTACAGCAACAATTATCACCCCCACTTTATAAATCTTATAACAGAAGCTTAGAGAGGTAAATACACTGGTCACCCAGTTAGTACATGGCAGGCTGCAGTAGAACCTACTCATTGATTGTTTCCAAGTCCAACACTTTTTTTTCCCACAAAGTGAATGCACAGATTATTCAACAATTGCTTTACATTTAAAAGAAAAAAAAGAAATATAGAGAATATAGAATGAGTCAAAGATAGTGAGGGAAGCTACTTGAAGTAAAAAAGATGAAAGAAGGCATAGGACTATTGCTTGAGGTGGATAGGATGATCATAATTGGCAACAGAGAGAGGGCAAAGCTTATTTCATATCTATTTTTTCTGCGAAGAAATATAACTTTTATACTGCAACACTGAAAATGACAGAAAAATCTTGACAAAAAGGAAGCTTATGGCCAAGATAAATAAGGTGGTAGTACAAGAGTACCTAGCTGCCCTCAATGAATTCAAGCCACTTGGGCAGGTTAACTAAGTCCATGAAAGAGTTTGCAGGCGGGGCTCTTTAGTCACTGTCAGTGCTAACTGAAAATATAACAGAAAGCAGGAGAGGAACCATAAAAAATGAAAGGGAGAAATGTTGTCCCAATTTAAAAAACACTTAAAAGAAGAATACAAATTATTGGTTAATATGTTCAACTTCAATTTCTGTGCAGGAAAGAAGGAGAGGATCTAGAAAAAAATCAGAATTGGTGAACATTTGGAAAATAAAGCAGTGATTAAAAGAGCAAACATGGCTTCATCAAGAACAGGTCATATTCTCATTTCCTTTTTTGACAGGATTAATAATCTGGTGGATGGGGGAAATACTCCATGTTTCCTTAGATTTTAGGACAATGTTTGTTCAACATATTGTTGTATCACATATTGTTCTTGAGAAGGAAATGGAGAGAGATGGAAAAGACATTAATTCAATCAGATGGCTACAGAACTGGCTGATTGGCTATATTCAAAGAAATATTAATAGTTAACTATCAGAATCACAAAATATCTTTAGATTTCTGTACTTTCCCTTAGGGTATTTAATACTTTTATCAATGACTTTGATAAACTGACGCTCACAAATTGGCAGATAATAAAAGGCTGGTAGAGAAACGATGCCTAATGGGAACTAATAACAATGATAATAGCTAGCATTTATATAGTTCTTTACAGCTTGCAAAGTGCTTTACACATAATATCTCATCTGATCTTTAAAACAACCCTATGAATTAGAAGCTATTATTATCCAGCTGTGGTAGATGAAGAAACAGAGGTTAACTGACTTGCAGAAGGTCACATCGTTAGTAAGTCCATGAGGCAAGATTTGACCTCAGATCTTTCTGACTCCAAGATAAGAGCTCTAAATATTGCACCACCTAGCTTGCCTGGGTCAGTGTCAGCGTCGAAAAGGATCTCAATGTGCTAAAGCATTAGGCTGCATTGATTTATTTGTTGATGAAATTCAGTGGGAATAAACACAAATCATTTCACCTGTGAACTAAAACCATTCAACTTTACAAGAATAAGATGAAAAAGGCATGTACCCAGAACCGTTGTTCTTACAGAAATTTTAAAAATGGAGATTTTTTCATGATGTGGTAGTCAAAATAGCTAATGCTATCTAGGCTGTGTAAAAGGGGGGCAAAACTTCTAGGAATAAGGAGATGATAATCTTGTACTACATACTCTGACTTCATCAGAACTCATTTGTTCAGTACTGAATTTCATGGTTTAAAGAAGACATTGATAAGAGGGTAACAAGAATGAAGAAAGTTTTAAGACCATGCTATATGAGGACTGAATGAAAAAACTAGACACATTCAGCCTGGAAAAAATAAGATGGTTGGTGGTTTGGGAAGGCCTAGATATCTTTGTATGTAGGTATATAGAGGACTTCAAATATTTGATGGGACAGCAAGTATAAGGGTGATAAAACTTCTTTCAGTTGACTCCAGGGGGCAGAATTAGGAGCAATAGGTGAAAGTAACAAAGACACATTCTTAATATCAATGTGAGGGAGGGGGAAGAACAAAAACAAAAAAACAAAACAAAACTTTTAAAAATTAGAGCTGTCTAAAAGTAGGTTCTTCCCACTGGAGGTCTTCAAAGACCGATTACAAATTTTTGGTTACATTATGGTAGGGATTCATTTCATTGAAAGTAGCTGGCCTCTGAGGTCTCTTCTAACTCTCAAATTCTGTGATTCTATTACAGTAGGCTTGATAAATATAGTCTGAATACAAGGCAGCATAGAGTATAAATCATATCTTTAAAACAAGACCTCTTTGAAAGCAAAAAAAATTAGGCATTTACCAAAAAAGCCTTCTACATTCAAATTGTATATGAAAGTAATTCAGAATTATAAGCCATATTAATGTTCAAAAAGTACTTTTTTCAAAAGAATTTTGTGAGAAAACATTTTAAGTAGTATTTCCATTTGCATAGCATTATAGATTTATAGGTTGAAGGATCCATTGAAATTATTTATTCCAACTTCATTTTGTTCTTTGCTATGTGTGCTCATTGTGGAAATGGCATTTGTCCTTTCATGTTAAAGCACACAAATCAGCAGTGCAGCTTGAACCTAAAAATTGCTTCCTTTATATAAATAATATTTAAGGGAGCATACAGACATAATTCTGAGGAGAATGGAGTGGCCATCCTCTGGCTCCAAACTCCTACTTTCTTCTCTATGAGGAATCAAAGTCTCTCTTGGAGAAGGCAGGAGGGAGGATACTCTAGAGATATTATTATTATTATTTTTAATCATTACCATTATTTTTCATTTAATATAATTACATAAATCTAATGATAACTAACAGTTATCACACTTACTATATTCCAGTCACTATGTGAAGCACTTTACAATTATTATCTCGATCTTCATACCAACCCCAGGAGGTAGGCGCAATTATGATCCCAATTTTATAGATAAGGACAGTGAAGCAACTAAAAGTTAAGTGACTTATCTAGGGTCACACAGATAGTAAGTGTCTGATTGAATTGAGGTCTTTCTGACTCTAGACCACTTAAGACTCTATTCACCGTGCCACTACCTTCAAGCCACATTTAGACAAATCCATGGGATACCCATCTAGACAGATCCAGATGCATAGGATACTACATGAACAAAACATTGTGCTTTTATTATATGTACATAACTGTACATATTTGTAAGAGATCTGTCTCATATTGTATTTCAAATATTTTCTATGACACATTCTTATTTTCACATGTTGTATAATATCTCTATGTAATACTAATATATAATATTAGGCAGTGTAGTATGCTGGATAAAGTGCTAATCTTAGAGCCAAGAAGATATGCTTCAAGTTCTACTTTTTTGTTTGTTTTGTTTTGTTTTTTATTTAGTATTTTTAGTTTTCAACATTGATTTCCACAAGATTTTGAGTTACAAATTTTCTCCCCGTTTCTACTCTCCCCCCACCCTAAGATGGCATAAATTCTGATTGCCCCTTTCCCCAGTCTGCCTTCCCTTCTGTCATCACACTCCACCCCAATTATCCCCTTTACCTTTACTTTCTTATAGGGCAAGATAGATTTCTATACTCCATTGCCTATATATCTTATTTCCCAGTTGCATGTAAAAACAACTTTTTTTTGAACATTTGTTTTTAGAACTTTGAGTTCTAAATTCTCTCCTTTCTTCCCTCCCCACCAACCCTCTTGAGAGGGCAAGCAATTCAACATAGGCCACACATGTATCATCATGCAAAACACTTCCATAATAATCATGTTGTGAATGACTAACTATATTTTCCTCCATCCTATGCTATCCCCCTTTATTCACTTTTCTCCCTTGACCCTGTCCCTTTTCAAAAGTGTTTGCTTTTGACTATCTCCCCTCCCAATCTGCCCTTCTTTCTATAATCCCCCCTCTTGTTCCCTTCCCCCCTACTTTGCTGTAGGGTAAGATACCCATTTGAGTGTATATGTTATTCCTTCCTTAAGTCAAATCTGATGAGAGCAAGATTCACTCATTCCTTTTCACCTGACCCCTCTTCCCTTCCATTATAACTGCTTTCTCTTGCAAGTTTTATTTGAGATAATTTACCCCATTCTATCTCTCCCTTTCTCTTTCTCCCAATATGTTCCTCCATCACCCCTTAATTTTATTTTTTTTAGATATCATCCCATTATATTCAACTCATGCTGTGCCCTCTGTCTATATATATGTGTGTGTGTGTGTGTGTGTGTGTGTGTGTGTGTGTGTGTGTGTGTAGTCCCTTTAACTACCCTAATACTGAGTTAGGTCTCATGAATTACACAAATCATCTTTCCATGTAGGAATTTTAAACAAAACTGTTCAACTTTAGTAAGTCCCTTATGATTTCTCTTTCCTGTTTACCTTTTCATGCTTCTCTTGATTCTTGTATTTGAAAGTCAAACTTTCTCTTTAGCTCTGGTCTTTTCACTGAGAAAGCTTAAAAATCCTTTATTTTATTGAAAATCCATATTTTGCCTTGGAGCATTATACTCAGTTTTGCTAGGTAGGTGATTCTTGGTTTTAATCCTAGCTCCTTTAACCTCTGAAACATAATATTCCAAGCTCTTCGATCCCTTAATGTAGAAGCCACTAGATCCTGTGTTATTCTGGTTGTATTTCTACAATACTCGAATTGTTTCTTTCTGGCTGCTTGAAATATTTTCTTCTTGACCTGGGAACTCTGGAACTTGGCTACAATATTCCTAGGAGTTTTCTTTTTTTATACACTTTTTTTTTTATTTTTGGAGGGGGGAAGGCAGTGCAATTGGGGTTAAGTGACTTTCCCAAGGTCATACAGCTAGTGAATGTGTCAAGTGTCTGAGGTCAGATTTGAACCCAGGTCCTCCTGACTTCTAGGCTGGTGCTCTACTCACTGCACCACCTACCTGCCCCAGGAGTTTTCTTTTTGGGATCTTTTTCAAGAGGCAATAGGTCACCTCTTTCAATTTCTCGTTGGTTCTCTGGTTCTAGAATATCAGAGCAGTTTTCCTTGATAATTTCTTTAAAGATGATATCTAGGCTCTTTTTCTGTCATGGCTTTCAGGTAGTCCAATAATTTCTAAATTATCTCTCCTGGATCTGTTCTCCAGGTCAGCGGTTTTTCCAATGAAATATTTCACATTGTCTGCCTTTTTTTTTCATTCTTTTGGTTCTGTTTTATAATTTCTTGATTTCTAATAAAATCACCAGCTTCCACTTGCTCCATTCTAATTTTTAAGGCAGTGTTTTCTTCAGTGGTCTTTTGCACCTCTTTTTCCATTTGGGTAATTCTGCCTTTTAAGGAATTCTTCTCTTAATTGGCTTTTTGGAGCTCTTTTGACATTGGGGTTATTTTACTTTTTAAGGTGTTATTTTCTTCAGTAATTTTGTGGGGTCTCCTTTAACAAGTCATTGACTTGTTTTTCATGATTTTCATACATCTCTTTCAATTCTCTTCCCAATTTTTCCTCTACTTCTCTTATTTGCTTTTCCGAATCCTTTTTGAGCTCTTCCTTGGCCTGAGACCAATTCCTATATTTCCTGGAGGATGTAGGTAGGATCTTCAACTTTGTTGACTTCTTCTGGCTGTATGTTTTGGTCTTCTTTGTCACCAAAGAAAGATTCTATAATCTGATTTCTTTTATGCTGCTTGCTCATTTTCCCAGCCAATTACTTGACTTTTGAGCTTTTTGTCAGGGTATGATTGCTTTTAGAGTGGAGAGTGCTTTGTTCCAAAGTACAGGGCTTTTGCATTGCTGTTTTCAGAGCTACTTCTATTCAGAGGTGGTATGTTGCTCCTCTTCTGGCCTGTGCTCTTGTCTGTGTGTACAGGCACTCCTTTCTGCCATCCAACCACCAGCAGTACTGCCTCTCCACAGCAACCACAAAGCTGTGCCACACCAGTGCTCTTCCTCCCCCAAGAACCTCCAACCAGTACCTCCACCTAGATCCAAGCAGGACAAAACAAGAAAACCTTGCCTCAGTGCCAGCAAAATGATTTCTGTACTCCTGCTCTGTTAAGCCACTTGATTCCCCCCACACACACACTGTGTAGGCCTGGGGCTGGAAGCAACCACCGCACTGCTGCTACTGCCACTGCTGCTACTGCTGCGGCCACTGCTGCAGCAACCTCTGCCATAGCCACCTCGGCTACCACAGGGCTTTGGCCAGACCAAGAACTTTTGTCACCCTGATCCAGCAGTTTTCCTACTGTCTTTGGTGTTTGTGGGTTGAGACGTCTGGTAACCACCACACTTCAGTGATTCAGGGCCCTGAGGCCTGCTCTGCCCCATCTACTCCCCCGTGCCCAGTCTGTCCTGGCACAGCCCATGTTGGCCTGTGCTCTGCTCCCAGAATGGTGTGACACGTCCTTCCCAGCAACCATCCAGGCCGTCTTGGGCTGGAGACTTGTTTCTCTCTGTTATTTAGTGGGTCCTGTAGCTCTAGAATTTGTTTAGAGGCATTTTTACAGGTGTTTAGAGGGATTTTGGGGAGAGCTTAAGAAGTCCCTGTTCCCAAGCCACCATCTTGGCCCCACCCCACTCCCTCACATCCTACTTTGGATACATAATAGCTGTATGACCCTGAGCAATTTAGTTAACCTCAGCCCATTCTCTTAAACTATAGAATGAAGAAATGATGCTTATATGCCTTGGTAGAGTATCATCCTTATCTGAAGCTTTCTCACCAAAGAAGGCACTGGTTCTGGTCCTTCCACCAAAAAAAAAAAAAAAAAAGAAAATTATCACTGTAGTGATACAGATACAGATATAGGAATATAGCTCAACACAGACATAGTCAAATATACACACTAATTTCCTAGTTGTTTATTAGTGACCATGTATGAATAATTTTATATGACTAAATAAGCCAATCGCAGCCCATGACATTAGTCCTTTAGTCACATACACCATGTTAAAATTTTTAAAAATAGTTTAGAATACTGTTTTAAAACAATGTATAGAATGGGTTTGTAAAACTATTCATTATTTTACTGTTTTGTATAAACTCCACTCAAGTCCTACTCTGTTGCCTTCCCTGAGTGTGAAGGATATCCCAGGATCTTTAGGCTATGCCAACAGAATAAACAGTCCAGTAGTTTCTAAAAATGTTGGAAAGACTTCATATGCAAGTCTTGGAATGGTTTGGATGTCTGCTAAGTTAAATTCAGAGAGACTTGTCACCAAGTTGGCAAAAACACAATATTACTCAAAGACCATCAAAAAAGGTAGAGGATTATGATCTCTTTCATTAAAGGAATCATTCCACCAATGAAATAACAGATTGTTAAAGTAGTAAATTATATTCTTTAGTTCATGACTCCATTTTACTGCTAACTACTGAGCAGTCAGCCTCAAAGAATAATTTAGTCCTGTCACCCAATATTAACTTTATAAAGGGGTTTGATTATGATAATCATAAATATTAATACATTATACTGTCTGTTAATATTGGAATTGGAACAGAGTTTCTAGTGTTTTCTTCATTCTACATTCTCATTGTTTTATAATATTTTATATGAGGCAACTAGGTGACACAATGGGCAGAGGGCCAGCACTGAAGTCAGGAAGATCTGGGTTCAAATTAGGCCTCAGAACTTACTGGACGTCTGACCCTGGGAAAGTCACTAAACTTCTGTTTGTGTCAGTTTCCTCATCTGAAAAATGGGCATTATAGTGGCACCTATTTTCCCGGTTGTTGTCAGGTTCAAATGAATTAATAATTGTAAAGCTAGGGGGCAGCTAGGTGGTGCAGTGAGTAGAGCACCGGCCCTGGAGTCAGGAGTATCTGAGTTCAAACACCGTCTTAGACACTTGACACATTTACTAGCTGTGTGACCTTGGGCAAGTCACTTAACCCCAACTGTCCTGCCTTCCTCCTGCAAAAAACAAAACAAAACAAAACAAATAATTGTAAAGCTAGGAAGAGCTAGGTTGAAGTTCTCCTTCTGACATACTGGCTGTATGACTTTCCACAAGTTACTTAACCTCTCAACACTCTGGGAAACCCTCTGGTGTTGAATTGCATTGGCAGAAAGAGTTCCCTCATCTGGGAGATGCCTCTAGTTGAGAAATCACAAATCTAATCCCTATTTCCATCCCTCTTTCTACTTACGTGAGCATAATTATATAAAAAAAATAGTTATAATTATTTGAACTGAATGTAGTAATGAATTCTTAGAATTAAAAAGAATGAAGGTAGTATAGTAAGTAGAGTACTAGCCTTGTAATGAGGAAGTCATGGGTTCAAATTCTGTCTCTTACATATACTAGTTGTATGACCCATTCCTTAAGTGCCCAAGGAAATTACAAGACCACAAATTATTAACTAGTGGAAAGTATCTCCACAATTTGAGTTCTCCACAACAAAGAGATTATATGCCAAACAAATACACACACACACACACACACACACACACACATAAACATGCATGCGCGCACGCATACACGCATCCATGCACACACAGACGATGAGAATTGAGTGGAAAGTTGAGAACTATAGGACTTGGAGCAAGTCATTTCATCTCTCAACTTCATTTACTCCCTTTAAATTGAAGATGTTATACTAGATGGTATTTAAAGTCTCTTCAGGCTCTAAATCCAATAATTATACATTCCTATGATCCCTCTAATTCTTTAAGTGACTTTCTATAACAATGACCTTGGAAAGAGTGGGGCAGAAGACATCAGTGATTTGGATATAGGTGCAAGTTTCTGGCAAAAAATGCCGTCTGATGCTTTTGAAGGTTCTCCATAAAAAGCTTGTGGAGGCTGGAAATGTTCTCCAGCTTAACAGTGATTAGTACTACCCATCTATCTTTTTTCTTGAGGCCAAAGCAATGATCTAACTTTCAGTTCCTAATTCACTGTTAATTCATGTCTAGAGACTCTTATCATGACCTGTTTTGTCAATAACAAGATCATTCTAGATGATATCCTGTTAAGGCAATCAGTAAGTGAGAAGCTCTTAGCATTTGAACAGGCTTAAGGTGGGGCCCCAAGTGGGGCCTACTAAGGGAGAGGGGCCAGCTAAGAAGATCACAACAGCAACACAACAGGGACAACCAAAGCTGAAGTCAAATCCAAAGGAGCTGAACAATCAGGGCTGACCAGGATCAGACCAGGGAATGCTGAGCAAGGCCTTGAGGCCAGTGGGTAATTCCCAACGGAGTGGGAAGAAGGAATATGATTTAGTTTAATGTCATCATGTTTTTTCTGTAACCGCCTGGTTACTCTTGTGAGGTGGACCTATTGGGCCTAGAATCTTTTGGCCAGAATATTGAATTGGGGATACTGGTTCGTGGGTCTGCTACTCTGGAGCATGAATAAATGCTTTAATTCTTCTGCCTTCTATTTAGAGAATTCCTTGTGTCCTGCAGTTCTGAACCATTCAGGCATCTACATGAATTTCTTTCAAATCATGAATTCTGCCTTCATAATATGTATCCCCAGCTGAAAGGGCTTTTTCTTTTCATTTTTCTTATTGGGCTTATAATGAATTTAAATCTGAGTTTTTGCTATCAAAAGCAAAGTTAAAAAGGGGACAATGGTCGTGCACCCCTGGAGAGATTATTCAAATTCATCAATAGTACTAAAATACTAAAGATATTGTATTCTACCAAGAGCTGTTGTTTGGCTTACTTCCTAAGGATGCTTGATAAACCTTGGCATTGCTCACTTGCTGAAGCTTGGAAATGATTACACTCTCATACAGATTGGTTTGACTTCACTAAAAAAAAATCCATCAGCACATTTCATGTCTAAACTTATTGATTCCATGAAGTTTTAATGATACAAACCTTTATCATTCTTTTCAGGCATATTAAATATATTATTATAACAAAAATGTTGCTTGCAGCTACTGTGGCTGTATAAAGCCAATAACGCCAGCACAAAGGAGGGCTGCTACCACAGGTTTTTTGATCTGTTTTTCTAAGGAAAGCAACTTTAAGCAGTTTATAATCTCACTTTAATTAAACATACATATATCATTCACTTAATTCAGGGGAAAAAGTCAGCAACCCAAGCTTCAGGGAAAATACAAAGAAAAATTACAAGCAGAAATTATAAACAGAACAAAATAACACAAATCAACAGACAGGCTTCAATCTGTCTGACCATAGCAATACATACACAGTTACCAGAGAGAGAAGCAGCAACAACTGGGTTTTCAAAGCCAGGGGATGCTTAACAGCTATATAGAGTCTCATCTGGTCAGATCACACTACACTCTTCCAGGGAATGAGCCCCCAAAGCAAAACCTTTCCTCACACATTTCTTTTTTTTTAATTTATTTAACATATTTAGTTTTCAGCATTGGTTTTCACAAGAGTTTGAATTACAAATTTTCTCCCCATTTCTACCCTCCCCCCCACTCCAAGATGGCTTATATTCTGGTTGCCCTGTTGCCCAGTTGGCCCTCCATTCTGTCACCACACTCTCCTCCCATCCCCTTTTCCCTTCATTTCTTGTAGGGCAAGATAAATTTCTATGCCCCATTGCCTGTGTATCTTATTTTCTAGTTGCATGCAAAAACTTTTTTTGTTGTTTTTGAACATCTGTTTTTAAAGCTTTGAGTTCCAAATTCTCCCCCCTCCTCCCTTCCCACCCACCGCCCTGAGAGGTCAAGCAATTGAACACAGGCCACATGTGTATCATTATGTATAACCCTTCCACAATACTCCTGTTGTGAAAGACTTACTATATTTTGCTCCTTCCCAACCCATCCCCCTTTATTGAATTTTCTCCCTTGACCGTGTCCCCTTTCCAAAGTGTTTGTTTTTGATTACCTCCACCCCCATCTGCCCTCCCCTCCAACATCTCCCCCTTTTTTATCTTCTTCCCTCTTCTTTCCTGTGGGGTAATATACCCAATTGAGTATGTATGGTATTCTCCACTCAGGCCAAATTTTTTTTTTAAAAGTGTTTTATTTATTTTTAGTTTACCACACACGGTTCTACATAGTTTTGAGTTCCAGATTTTCTCCCCTCCCTCCCACCTCCCTCCCCAAGACGGCATGAAGTCTCATATAACTGTCATGTATAACTTCGCATTGAATTAATGTATGCTCTAGTCAAGTCGTGGAGAAGAATTTTGATCATTTGAATGAATCATGAGAAAGAAGAAACAGAACCAAAAAACAAAAAAAAAAACAAACAAACAAGAAAAAAAAAAACCCAAAAACAAAAACAAAAGAGAAGCAGAAAAGGCGAGCATGTAGTGTGCCTCAGTCTGTATTCAAACTTCGCAGTTCTTTCTCTGAATGAAGATAGCATTCTCCATCGTGAGTCCCCTGGAATTGTCCTTGCCCCTTTAGGTTGCTGAAAGAAGCGCAGTATGTCAGGGTTGGTCCTCACGCAATCCACATATCTGTGGCTGTGCACAACGTTCTCCTGGCTCTGCTCCGCTCACTCAGCATTATGTCGTGTAGGTTTTTCCAGGTTGTTATGAAGTCTGCATCATCCCCATTTCTTATGGCACAATAGTATTCCATCACCTTCATATACCACAGCTTGTTCAGCCATTCCCCAATTGATGGGCATCCCTTTGCTTTCCAATTCTTGGCTACCACAAAGAGAGCTGCTATAAATATTCTTGTACATATGGGTCCTTTTCCCACTTGCATGATTTCTTTGGGATACAACCCTAGAAGTGGTATTACTGGGTCAAAGGGTATGAACATTTCTATAGCCCTTTGGGCATAGTTCCACACCGCCCTCCAAAATGGCTGGATCAGCTCACAACTCCACCAGCAATGCAACAATGTTCCAATTTCCCCACATCCTTTCCAGCATTTATCATTCTCCTGATTTGTTATTTTAGCCAATCTGACAGGAGAGATGTGGTATCTAAGAGTTGTTTTGATTTGCATTTCTCTAATCAGCAGCGATCCAGAGCATATGCCTGTAGATAGCTTTAATTTCTTCCTCTGAAAACTGCCTGTTCATATCCTTTGACCATTTCTCAATTGGGGAATGGCTTGTGTTCCTATATATTTGGCTTAGCTCCCTGTATATTTTAGAGATGAGGCCTTTATCAGAGATACTAGTTGCAAAGATTTTCTCCCAATTTTCTGCTTCCCTCCTAATTCTTGTTGCATTGGCTTTTTTTGTACAAAAACATTTCAATTTGACATAATCAAAATTATCCATTTTGCATTTTGTAATGCTCTCTATCTCTTGTTGGGTCATGAATTCTTTACTTTTCCACAAATCTGATAAGTAAACTATTCCTTGCTTTCCCAAATTATTTAGAGTATCAACTTTTACTCCTAAATCATGAACCCATTTTGACTTTATTTTGGTATATGGTGTAAGATATTGGTCTATGCCCAGTTTTTTCCCTACCATTTTCCAATTTTCCCAACAGTTTTTGTGAAATAGTGAATTATTAGCCCAGAAACTGGCTTCTTTGGGTTTATCAAAGAGTAGATTGCTAAACTTGTTGATTTCACCTACTTGTGTACCTATCGTATTCCACTGATCCACACCCCTGTTTCTTAACCAGTACCAGGCAGTTTTGATGACTGCTGCTGTGTAGTACAGTTTAATATCTGGTGTGGCTAAACTCAGGCCAAATTTGATGAGAGCAAGATTCACTCATTCCCCCCTCACCTGCCCTCTCCCCTCCTGCCACAGAACTGCTTCCTCTTGCCACCTTTATGCGAGATAATCCATCCCCTTCTATCTCTCCCTATCTCTGTCTCTCAATACATTCCTCTCTCATCTCTTAATTTGATTTTATTTCTTTTAGATATCTTCCCTTCATCTTCAACTCACCCTGTGTCTGCTCTCTCTCTCTCTCTCTCTCTCTCTCTATATATATATATATATATATATACATATATATATGTATATATACATACACACATACATATATACACACATACACATTCACTTATATATATATATATTTAAACATATATATGTATATATATTTAAACACACACACACACACACACACACACACATATATATATATATATATATATATATATATATATATATATATATATATATGTATATATATTCATATTCCCTTCAGCTACCCTAATACTGAGGTCTCATGAATCAGACACATCATCTTTCCATGTAGGAATGTAAACAAAGCAGTTAAACTTTAGTAAGTCCCTTGCAATTTCCGTTTCTTGATTACCTTTTCATGCTTCTCTTGATTCTTGTGTTGGAAAGTCAAATTTTCTATTCAGCTCTGGTCTTTTCACTGAGAAAGCTTGAAAGTCCTCTATTTTATTGAAAATCCATATTTTGCCTTGGAGCATGATACTCAGTTTTGCTGGGTAGGTGATTCTAGGTTTTAATCCTAGCTCCATTGACCTCCGGAATATTGTATTCCAAGCCCTTCGATCTCTTAATGTAGAAGCTGCCAGATCTTGGATTTTTCTGATTATGTTTCCACAATACTCAAATTGTTTCTTTCTAGCTGCTTGCAGTATTTTCTCCTTAATCTGGGAGCTCTGGAATTTGACAACAATATTCCTAGGAGATTTCTATTGGGGATCTATTTGAGGAAGCGATCGATGGATTCTTTCAATTTCTATTTTGCCCTGTGGTCTAGAATATCAGGGCAGTTCTCCTTGATTATTTCCTGAAAGATGATATCTAGGCTCTTTTTTTGATCATGGCTTTCAGGTAGTCCAATAATTTTTAAATTATCTGTCTTGGATCTATTTTCCAGGTCATTGGTTTTTCCAATGAGATATTTCACATTGTCTTCCATTTTTTCATTCCTTTGGTTCTGTTTTATAATATCTTGATTTCTCACAAAGTCACTAGCTTCCACTTGCTCCAATCTAATTTTTGAGGTAGTATTTTCTTCAGTGGTCCATTGGACCTCCTTTTCCATTTGGCTAATTCTGCCTTTCAGGGCATTCTTCTCCTTATTGGCTTTTTGGAGCTCTTTTGCCATTTGAGTTAGTCTATTTTTTAAGGTGTTGTTTACTTCAGTGTAATTTTCAGTATTTTGGGGGATCTCTTTTAGCAAGTCATCGACTTGTTTTTCATAGTTTTCTCACATACTTCTCATTTGGCTTCCCAATTTTTCCTCTACTTCTCTAACTTGCTTTTCCAAATCCTTTTTGAGCTCTTCCATGGCCTGGGACCAATTCATGTTTTTCTTGGAGACTTCTGTTGTAGGCTCTTTGACTTTGTTAACTTCTTCTTTCTGTATGTTTTGGTCTTCTTTGTCACCAAAGAATCCAATGTCTGAGTCTGAATCTGAATCTGGGTGCATTTTCTCTGCCTAGCCATATTCCCAACCAACTGACTTGACCCTTGAGTTTTTCAGCATGGTATGACTGCTTGTAGACTAGAAAGTTCCATGTTCCACGTTTGGGGGGGATGTGCCAGCTCTGCCACACCAGCACTACTCCCTCCCCAAGAACCCCCAACCCAGACTGGGCTTAAATCTTCAGCAGGCTGTGCACTCCTGCTCTGATCTGCCACTTAATTCCTCCCACCAGGTGGGCCTGGGGCCAGAAGCAACTGCAGCTGTAGCTGCCCCACCTCCGCTGCCCCCAGGGCTGGTAGCGAAACAGCGAACTCCTACCATTCCTTCAGCTTTTCCCACTAACCTTCTCTGTTGTCTTTGGTGTTTGTGGGTTGAGAAGTCTGGTAACTGCTGCAGCTCACTGATTTGGGGTGCTAGGGCACACTCCTACCGGCTCCTGGTCTGGTTGGTCCGCGCCACTCAAGCTGGGCTCTGCTCCGCTCTGCTCCACTCCCAGCTCCGTGCGGGATAGATCTCACCCAGAGACCATGCAGGCTTTCCTGTGCTGGAGCCCTGCTTCCCTCTGCTGTTTTGTGTGTTCTGCAGTTCTAGAATTGGTTCAGAGCCATTTTTTATAGGTTTTTGGAGGGGCTCGGCGGGGGAGCTCACTCTAGTCCCTACTTTCCTGCTGCCATCTTGGCTCCGCCTCCTCCCACATTTCTAAGATTTCTCTAATCTCCATTCTCAATTATCCATTCTGAATTCAGTGGTTATCCTCTGGGTATATATATATATACCTATTTTCAGGGCCTGAGGCCTTCACTCCTCTCATGACATAATTAGCAAAAGGGTTTGGGCCTTCCTACAAACAAAGGCAAGACTCTATCAAAGGCACTTGATTGCCTTAGTGCTAAGAAGCACTCCAAAAGAAAAAAAAAAACATGCCACTTGGCTTGCCCTTAAAATTATAGAGCCAAAATCTACTTCGGAGGTCATTTTATCTAACCACTTCCTTTTAAATACTATGAATCAGAGATGTGGCGAAATGAAATGATTTGTCTAAAATCACGTAAGTAGTAAGCATTGGGTTCAAGCTATGATTCCATGTTCTCTGACTTGAAAACCAGGGTTTTTTCCTACTGTACCAGTTGGAACCTAATTGGACTTCAAACGATAAAATTTAAAAATTTCTATCCTAAGTTCATTATAGTGTTTTCTTTCTATTTTAGATCCAGATGCACATATGTAGACCACCACTTAAATTCATATTCAAATTTTATCCTAAAATTCCTAAATTTTCTCCTTACTTGCCCACTTTCACTAAAAAATAACATAACTGAATGCTATAAAGATGTATAGTATACAAATTCTCCATCTCATTATTTTTTTCTCATAGTGTCAGAGAGAATAGGAAAGAGAGCATAAATCAGAACTGAATTCTTCAACCCGCTATGAAATCATGGAGAACTTCCTTGCGAAAACTGGTAGCCCTTGGTAGTGGGCAAATACAAAAGGCTGCCTGCCTGACAAAATAGCTTTGATCTACTAGACTGGGCCATCACAGACCTCACTTACTTCCTACCAAGTTGAAGGGATCTTTTATTCTACTAGTTACACTGGTACCAGGAACTTTGTAGCTTTAGTGACAAGAAAGAGTTGGAGAAGAAGATGCTGTTACATGACATTTAATATAATGATATGGATTTTAACTACTAGCAAATACTAAAACAGGTAATGAGAGAGAAATAGTTTATCACGGTCACTGTATATTCATTTGGCATGAACAGAACCTAACTCTATCCAAGCTCAAGACTTGACTTTTGTATGTAAATCTTCAGGGTCAAGTTAAAAGTGACAGGGCCCAGCAGTTGTTAAGAGGCAGCAATGGAAACTACTTAGTGCCTAGGGGCTGCCTCATGTATTTAGGGTGTCTTCTACTCTCTCCCATAATAAGAAGGTTTTAGAGTTGGTAGCCATCTAGGTCACATGTGAAGGGAATCCCCAATATAATATACTCAACAAGTCATCATCTTTCACTGACTTGAATATTTCTAAAGAGGAGGCATCTGAAGTGGCTCATTTTACTACTAAACAGCTTTAATTGTCAGGAAACTTTTTTCTTGACATCATGTCAAACTTGGACTCTTGAAATTATGTCATCTCTATTCCTAACTCTACTTTCTTGGGCCAGAACAAGTGTAATTAACTTTCCACACAATAATTTTTCAAATACCTAAAACAGCTATCATGTGCCTCAAGTCTTCTCTTCCCCAAGTTAAAACATCCTCTCTTTCCTTTCTCTATCTCTTTTTTCCTTCTTTCTCTTTCTTTTCACCCTGCATTTCCTTCCTCTTTGCTGCATTTTATTGTAACCTTCCTGGTGAATGCGCAGATAGCTAGATTAGACACTCTGTGGTAATGTCACATTGTGTTGCCTCATAGCCTACCTTTGTTTTTATTGAAATTTTTGTGAGAATAATTTTAACCTGTATAATTAGGTAATGGTAAAGAGTTTAATGCCTAATAAAAATATACTATAGGAATATATGCCTCAGTTCTAAAAATAAAGCTAATAAAATGGCTTGGGCTCTATGTCTTAGTAGCTACCTTAACCATGTTTAATCTACCAGTCTTAAAAGTGGACTGAAGATCTTATAAATATTTAGAGTACATTATGGCAAAATAGCAAGGTGGTGTTTAAAATCTGACTTTCTTAGGAAAATTCAATAAAATGGAAAAATAATGGCTAGCATTTATAGAGTACTTAATATGTGCCAAGCCCTGTGCCTAAGCATTTTACAATTATTTTATCATTTGGTCCTCACAACATTCCAGGGAGGGAGGTACTATTCTTATCCACCTTTTTACAGATGAGGGAATTGAAACAAATAAAGGTTAAATAACTCATGCAGCATCATACAGCTAGTGAGGCTGAAGTTAAGCTTAATCTTCTTAACTCCAGGCCCTGCACTAGCCACTGAGCCACTGAGCTGCCTGGTGTAAGGCAGAGTAAGGAAGAAGCAAATGACTTGGAGTGGGAAAAAAACAACAGCAGTTAAAAAATAGAATAATAGAACTAAACTGAGAGTCTCAGTGCCTGAATATTCGTACTAGTTCTGGTAGATGAAGTTATTTCTAGATGATTCCTCATAGTTTGATAACTATTTATTAAGAACCTACAATGTAGAAGGTACAATGATAGGTAAAAGAACTAGAAGTAACACAAGCAACACAGTCTCAGCCTTTATGAAGCTCACACGTAGAAGAAGGGCACACTAATACCTGTATTCATTAAATCTTTAAATGTTTCAAGTGAGTGTATTGTTAATGTATTTTTGCTTAATTTGAAGATCTTCCCATCCATTAATAGGCCCATGTGACTTGCTTAAGTCACATGGAAGTTTAAGTCACACCAAGCCTGTGGTGGGAGGAGCCTGCTGAACAGGTGGAACAGGTAGAGTGGAGCGGGAAGGGTAGAGAAGAGACAGGAAAAAGTTGATCAGAGCAGTTAGAGCTGAGGGAGAGAGAGGAAGCAGGCAAGCAGCAGCTAGGATTGTGAGTGTTTGTTTGTGGGAAGACCCGAGTATGGGTAAAGCTTTGGGGTCATTGTTATTGTGTATGGATTTCTTTGTTGCTGTGATGGATTTGGCTCTCTGATGTTGGGGTTTGGCTTTTTGGTGTATGAATAAATGTTTTGGTTCTGTCTTCCATACAGAGACTCATATTTTTTGATTCAGAAGTACTCCAACATATTCAGTCATTGTCAGTGCTGTGAATATTGTGTGGGTGATACAGTAGGTGAGGCAATCATAGAATAAGTTGACCTTTGTAGATCGCAAACACCATTGCAACTCTGTCTTAAATGACTTTGTATTAATTTTGTTTATATTTTTCACAGATTTATAGATTTTTATGTTTTCTCTTACATTAGACTATAAGCTCCTTAATGGTAGAGACTCTTATTTTATCTTTGTATACCCAGTGCTTAGCACAGAGCTTTGTACATGTTAGGTGTTTAATAAGTGCATGTTTAATGAACAAACATATTAAATGACTGTTATGTGCCAGGCATGAGGCTAGATGCTGGGGATTCCAATACAGGGAACACAAAAAATGATTAATAAAAATTGCTAGTTTTTCTTGTTATACTAGTTAATATACTAGTTAATCTAAACAGTGAGAAAATGCTACAGACCATGCTTTTTCAAGAATAAAATCAGGTCCATCTACTTACATATCCCATGATATATTTATATCTACATCTACATCTATGTCTACATCTATGTCTATGTCTACATCTATACCTATGTCTACATCTATATCCATAGCGACATCTACATCTAAATATACACAAATATATATGTATGTGTATATGTGTGTATAGACATGTGTATATATGTGTGTATATATACATATGTGTGTATATATATTTTTTCACTGAAAGTCCATACAGCAAATATTCTAGGAATTGGTGAGATATATGTGATATTTACTTATTAACTGTAAGTTTTAAAAATCATTGTAGTTGTCAATTTACAGATGTTTTATAGGAAAGAAGCAGATGGCTTTAACTATAAACTGAATTTTTTCAGCTAACAACAGAAAGCCTTATCCTCAGTCTAGTTATGTGATTCATTGCTGGCCATTTTTCCAAGATCAAGCAGGAAATTCCCAACAGTAGGTCAGTCAGTAATCAAATATTTATGAAGTTCTTACTCTATCCCAGGAACAAATTTAAGTACTAGAAAAAGGAAGAGAAAAACAGGCGTGATTTTAAAGGACCCTCACATTCTAGTGGGGGAGATAATATGAAAACAACTGTGTACATATAATTTATAGGCAGTGTGAATAGAAGGCAATTATTCAGGGAAGTCACTAAGTCCTCTTAGTGAAATTTGGAATTGAACAGAGTCTTCAAGGAAGCCAGGACACCTAGGAATCAGAGATGAAGAAGAACATTCCAGGAAAAGGCTACTGGACTGGGAGGTAGAGATTCATGTGGAAGGAAAATCAAGGAGGCCAGAGCTGCAGGGTCAAAAAATTACATCAATGGGAACAAAATGTAAGAAGCCTAGGATCATAAAAATGGATAAGCTTGTGAAGAGTTTTAAATGCAAAACAGACCAATTTATACTTAATTTTGAATGTAATAGTGATCTACTGGAATTCATTAAGTAGCAGGATGACATAGTCATACCTGTATTTTAGGAAAATTGCTTGGGCCACTGAAAGTATGATGAATTGGAGTGGAGAGAAATTTGTGACAGGGAGAAACCCCAGATGGTTGTTGTGATAGTTCAGGTGTGATGTGAAGAGTGCCTAAGATAGAGTGATGTCTATGTGAGTGGAGAGAAGGAAAAGAATACAAGAAATCTTATGAAAGTAGAAATGACAAAATTTAGCAAAAGATTGGGTATATAGAGTGAGTACAAGAGAAGAGTTGAACATGACACCAAGGGTGTGGACCTGGGTTATTGGGAGGATAGTAGTGACCTCAAGAAGAATAGAGATGTTTGAAAGAGGAAAGGGTTGTAAGTGGGGGTGTTGGGGAGGCAATGCGTTCTGTTTTGGATGTATTCAGTTTGAAATGTCTATGGTACAGCCTGTTCAAGATGTTCTAAGGGGAGCTGGTGATAGGAGAATGGAATTCAAAAGAGATATAAGGGATCTATAAATATATCTGAAAATCATCTACATAGAGATAATATTTAAACTGAAGGAAGTTGATGATATCAATAAGTGAGATAGCATCGACTTACATAGGTTCCCAAACGGGGTGATACCCCCCAGCAGTGCTAGAATGATCCAGGTGGGCAGCAATAGTCTCAGGTGCAATTGGGGGTGGGGGGGCTTTGAACAAAAGGGTTAACCTAACCTAACTCCAGAGAGGTACTGAGTAATTTTAAGGAAGTAATAGGTCAAATAATTTTGGGAACCTCTGGATAAAGCAAGAAGAGATGAAATCCTATGACAAAGCTTTAGGGGAGATCTATGTTTGGTGGCCATGACTTGCATGAAGATCTATCTAACAAAGGAGACTGAGAAAGAGTGGTCAGAGAAGTAGGAGGAAAACCAGGAGAGAACAATGCCCTGAAAACCTAGAGATGAGCATCCAGGATAAAGACGGGTATGAACAGTATCAAAAGTTTCCAAACTTAAAAAGTTTTCAGTTGAGGAAAAAAAAAAAACATTAGATTTGTTTATTAAAAGATCATTGGTGACTTTGACTAGAGAAATTTCAGTCAAATGACAAGACCTGGTGCCAGAATAAACAGGGTTATGCTCTCTATTTAAATACTATGTAAGCCATTTCAGAGAGTAAAAGCTTTGGCTTTTTGGAAGTAAGAATGTTCAGAAATTTTCATTTTTTCCGTATCTCAGTGCCTTTCTCTTGGCTTTCCATCACATCTTAACCTGTCCATAGAACCTAGTTATGAAATGTAATAGTGGATTTCTGAAGTAACCTTACCCTGCCGTATTGACCAGATACATATCTCTCTGGAGATCAGGAAGGCCAAGTCTTGAGAAACCAAGTACCTCTGTATTCTTGTTGCTTATCCTTACCATGTTAGGGCAAAGTAAACCTCCTTCTATCAAATGTTCAGTGACTTGAAAGTGTCCTTTCTTCCCAACAATATATATGAACAGCAAGAGTGCTGTCTTAGAGCCCTAACTCCAAAAGCATCCTTGACAAATTTTCAAATGACACAAACCTGGGAGGTATTACTAATACACTGGTACTGGGTGTTAATTGGGATTCAGGATAACCTTGATAAGCTAGAGCATTAAGCTAAATCTAAAATGATGAAATAAAAGGCAGCTAGGTGATACAATGGATAGAGTCATGAAGCCCTGAGTTCAAATCTCACTTTAGGCACTTACTAATCATGCAATCCTGGGCAAGTCACTTAAACCTGCCTCAATTTCCTTGTCTATAAAATGGGGATATAATGGTAGCTATTATCCTGAATTATTGTGAAGAAGAAATGAAATAATATGTGTGAACCTTAAAACACTTTGCAAACTTAGCCACTATAATTAATAATGACAAATGTAAAATCTTACACTTAGTGTCAAAAGTATAAGATGGAGAATAATGGTTAGAAATGAGTTTCTCTGAAAAAAGATATCGATGTTTAAATGGACTTCAGGCACAATATGTGTCAACAGAGTGATCTGACAGTCAAAAACATTAATGTGATGTAGTCTGCCTTGAGAGAGATTTAGATTCCAGGAATAAGAAGATGATAGTTCCCCAGTACTCTGCCAACATCAGACTATTTCTGGAATCTTATGTTGAGTTCTGAGTACTCCATTTTAAAAAGAACATTTGTAAGTTTGGAGAGCTTCCAGAGGAGTACACCAGGTGAATGGGCTCAAATTCATTCCAGATGATGACTATTTTAAGGAACTTAGTATATTTAGTTTGAAGAATAGAAGCCTGAGAGGGAATATGATAACTCTCTTTAAATATTTGAGGATTTGTTGCATGGAAATGGGTATGAGACTTAGGATCACAGATTTAGAGATGGAAGGAACCTTGTTTGTCACCCAGGCTAATCATTCCATTTTATAGATAAGGAAACTGAGGCACAGAGAGGATTAGAAATTTGGCCAAGGACACATAGGAAGTAGGTTTCAGAGTCCAAATCCTTTCACTCAAAAGTCAGAACCTCAGAAACTTGGGCCTAGCAAATATTCTAACTTTTTCATTGTTGTTGCTATTATTATTATTTTTACTAGTGTCATTCTAGATACTATATATATATATATATATTGTTATTCTAAATAATAAATTACTTTTTAGAAAAATAAAGAAATTGTCTGTGTATGAATAAACACAAAAATAATCTGTGATTTTGTGTCTTTGTAGAATATTTGTGCCCTGCCCTATATAATACATCCTTCAACTACTTGTACATCCATCTGAATCCTAGGTTCTTAGCATTTTCGAATGACATTTCAGAACCAATGACAAGGTATTACAGGCAACTCTTCAGTTCAAAGCTTTGACCCCTCTGTTCTGGCTTTTCCTCTTTATTAACAGTTATCAGGGTGTTATTAATGGATTCAGTCAAATTCGCTATATACTTAACAAAGTGAATGAAAGAGAGGGCACGAGCTTTAAAGGTTTTATTTATCTCAGCTTTGTCAGTGAGGAAAGAGTAACTAGTTCTTTTTGATTTGCCAAAGCCTAGAAAGAGTGCATCAGTCTCATTTGTAGAATTTTAGGCCCTTCAATATTCACTTGTGTTTAAATTCTGAGCACAAATTTGGCATATTAAAAGTGAGCTTACAAAAAATAGATGAATTATCCTGCTTAAACAATGGCACGTTGTCCTAACCAGCCCACTGCTGACAGTGCTTAACTAAAGTCAACACAAAGAAGATAAGGCTTACTGGTACTGTTTGTTGAAATATTAATACCAATTTCAGCTGTAAAAATGATAAATACTTTAATAAAGATAACTTGTTCCTTACCAAAGTTTGCAGAACTCTTTATTCTATCCATGCTGGAGTATTCCCAGCAGACAGATTTAATCTCACAAAAAGATATGGGTTACTAAAATGTGGCTATCTTACAATATCCCCAAAGCTTTTCAAATGAGCAACCAAAATATGTTAGGAACAACTAATGTAGTTTTGATTTATAAATAAATTTACCTAATTAGTTGTTTTGTTTTGTTGTTTGTTAGGGGAGTAAAGAATTACAAGTAACTTATTTAAGATTCCATTTCACATATGCTGCTGTTATATGATTATTTGTTCATCAAATTAATTTGTTTTGTTTTGTTTTTCAAAACGTGTGCACATGTGAGGAAGGCTAGGGTGTAACAGGAACGTCAGATGGAAGAAACAGACAATAGACACTAACTTGTTGTAGAGAGGTCTTGCACTTGAACTGTATGCAAGCTGATAATAAAAGCACTGGTTGAGTGTTTATCACTGCAAATGTATGATATTTTTATGTGACATGGCATATCAAACCTGCCAAATAGAGGACAATCTCCCTCATCCTCCCAATGTATGACGTTACTTCAAATTTCACTTCAAATTTTATTAAAGCAGCCACTCATTAATGTCAGAGGAGATAAGTAATGACTATTACATTGCTATGGCTATACAAATGTCATAATCAATGTATAATCATTTTTTTAAATAAAAAAGGCCTACACTTTTTGATAAAACAGAAAAAAAATATGATTGGATCTTTAATTATGAGTGTATAGTTTGTAAATTACCTTTTCTTTTAAGTACATAGAATAGTGCAGTGGATAAAGCTCTTGACCTAAAGTTTGCTCATAAGACAAGAATTCAAGTCCAGACTCAGATACTTACTAGGTAAGTGACCATGGGCAAGTCATATAATTTAGTCTGGCTTAGTTTTTTCAACTGTAAAATGGAATTAATAATACCACTTACCTCACAAGGTTGTGAGGAACAAATGATATAATATTTATAAAAACTTTTGGAAGATATTGAATGCTTAATATATGTTTGTTCTATTCTATCAGTATATAATAAATTAAAAGCAACTTTCTAAACTCTTATGCTTGTATAGGCTTTGTTCTGGCCTACTTCCTGTTTTTTTTACATTAAAAAATTATGTCAGTGATTCCCTTTGCCCCTTTTCTTCCCTTCCCTTTCCTTTCCTTTTCTTTCTTTCAGCAGCCCTATCACTATTCCCTATGTTTTCCTCAATTCCTCCTCTCATCCTCATCATTTCTGACCAAAAAGAAAAAAAATTCCTTATCACAAATACATATTCAATCAGAGTGAATTCCCACCTTGGTCTTGTCTAAAGAGATATTTTATATGTACACCTTGATGCTATCAGCTCTCTGTCAGGAAGTAGACAGTATGTTTCACCATCAGTGCATGCAAATCATGGTTGTTCTCTTGATTCTTCTCATTTCATTACATCTGAAATTTAGAATTCTCTCTTAATTTTTACAGATAAGGAAAAAAACTGTAAGATTTATCAAATGCATGTATAAATACATAATATTCACATATACATACATACATATATATGTATGTATATATATATACATATATATATATATATATATATATATAGCATAAATCTTGAATTTACCCCATTACAATGGCAATTTAATAGAAAAGAACACTGAAAAACAAAATAGAAAAAAGTTTTGTGTATTTCTTTGTCATTGACTTATTGGATGCATTACAACTAACAATCTATCTTCTTTATTTGCACAGTAATCAAATATGGCAGCAAGTCAACATTACATGTTACAGTAGCATCTTTGAGATAAACAGATAAATGATTTTTTTCTGATGATATATGGTTTAATTTTCTATTATCTAAAAATGTATAGAGTTCATATTATGTTTATCACCACCTTTCTAGGGCAAAAACAATTTTCTTGTTTCTAACAGATTCTGGTATATCCATTCCCCACCAAATTCTTTCCTACTACTATCCATTTCTCTGCCTCATGTTTCTTTTTTTATTTTAGTCTCTGTGACTGAAAGTCCTTTCAATTGTCAACAAGCCATTTAAAACCAGTAATTGACTATTAATTCTTAGAAAGGTTTGTTATAAATCAGGCACTCTCAACAGCATCTTGAAGCAATTCATTAATCCCTAACAATATTTGGACCATAGATTAATGTTGACTAGACTTTAAGGGAGCTAAGATGTCATCTTGTTTCCCCCCACACACACTTTTTGTATTGGAGGCAATTGAGGCCCAGCAATGCTTAAGTCAATTGTCCAAAATCATAAACATATCACATAGAAAAGCTTGCATTTGAACCTAGATTCTATGATTCCAAATGCACCAATCTTTCCTCCATAATACCCTTGGCTTCCTATCCTATTTCTGTCATAGGACACAAGTGAAGTTTAACTTACATGCACTATGGGACATTAAGAGTGTTATGAATTAACAGTGAAATGACTAGAGCAAAACGTTTCAAACTGGGTAGATTGCCAGGTAAGGTGCAACCTGCTATTCTTGAAAACAAAGTTGTAGATACCTAGCCTCCCAGAAGAAGAAACAAAATTCAACTTAGCTGAAGCTCTCATAACAGATCTTAAAGAGAAAAAGTCAACTGTTCTAACAAAAATATATACAGGATGGTCCTCCACCTTTACTAATAGGGTTAGATAGTACTAATTCCTGGAATGAGGGTATTAAATACTGGAACGGGTAATTCATTGAGATTTCTTTAGTACTTTGGTGGGCTGTGATTTCATTACTGTTGACAATTCTTACATTGATGAAGATTGATCTTTTTCCATTGTTTCTCATCCTATTGGATTTTTCTTCAAATTTTTCCAGTAAATAGTGAGATTATAGATGTTCTAAAATATATTGTGATCTTAAATTGAGGGTTGAACTTTGTATTGTTTCCCAAATTTTAGGTCACAGGGAATTTCAGATGGTATCCTGGGGCCCAAAGATACAAGATTATCTGTACCACTTCCAACAACTGGATTAATATCACATTTATACACCTCAGCCATAACTATGCACATATAAATTTCTAAAAGGAAGAGAATTAGAAATCATGGAAAGAACTTACAGATCATCTAGTTGAATCATTAAAGTATTGCAGAGAGAATTGAGGTCCTAAGAAGCTAAATGATTGGCACAGGCTGATCAAATAAAGACTGATTGAAAAGGATCAGATCTATGGATGACCCAGAGTAGTGCTCTTTCCTTGGCTTATATTTCCTCTTCTAACCTATGAAATGTTTTGGTATTGGAGGACTGTAATAACTTCTCATAAAATCAGAATAAGAAACTGAGGAAAGTTCAAGTAAAAGCCTACTTTGAACTAAGTGATTAAAGATATTTTGCCTATTTTTATACTAATTGACTCAATTATACAATTTGACCTGATTATAGAGACTGACCAAGGAGTTGCTTTTCATTTTCCTTCTGCTCATGTTCATGAAAGTTAATGAATCTCATTTTGTGTCTCTTCAGTACTATGGCTGATGTTCTTGTACCAGTATAGGAGGACAAGATTCATTCATTTAAAATGGATTAAGGTCATTTCAATAGCTTTGGTCAAGAGATCATTCATAATTGCTTGACAAATGGTAGACAAGAGATAAGCATTTGCTATTGAAATGCTATAACTATAAAAACCATAAAATTCAAATAATTTCAAGCAGAATATTTAACACATTTATATTCAATCAGGAATGTATAAAATATTTTTTTTAAATTTCTTTATTTATTTTTAGTTTACCACACACGGTTCTACATAGTTTTGAGTTCCAGTTTTTCTCCCCTCCCTCCCCCCTCCCTCCCCAAGAAGACATGAAGTCTCATATAACTGTCATGTTTAACTTTGCATTGAATTAATTTATGCACTAGTTAAGTCGTGGAGAAGAATTTTGACCAATGGAATGAATCATGAGAAAGAAGAAACAGAAACCAAAAAAAAAAAAAAAACAAAAACAAAAACAAAAGAGAAGCACAAAAGGCGAGCATGTAGTGTGCCTCAGTCTGTATTCAAACTTCACAGTTCTTTGTCTCGATGAAGATAGCATTCTCCATCGTGAGTCCCCTGGGGTTGTCCTTGCCCCTTAGGTTGCTGAGAAAAGCGCAGTATGTCAGGGTTGGTCCTCACGGAATCCATATATCTGTGGCTGTGCACAACGTTCTCCTGGCTCTGCTCCGCTCACTCAGCATTATGTCGTGTAGGTTTTTCCAGGTTGTTATGAAGTCTGCATCATCCCCATTTCTTATGGCACAATAGTATTCCATCACCTTCATATACCACAGCTTGTTCAGCCATTCCCCAATTGATGGGCATCCCTTTGCTTTCCAATTCTTGGCTACCACAAAGAGAGCTGCTATAAATATTCTTGTACATATGGGTCCCTTTCCCGCTTGCGTGATTTCTTTGGGATACAACCCTAGAAGTGGTATTGCTGGGTCAAAGGGTATGAACATTTCTATAGCCCTTTGGGCATAGTTCCAAACCGCCCTCCAAAATGTCTGGATCAGCTCACAACTCCACCAGCAATGTAACAATGTTCCAATTTCCCCACATCCCTTCTAGCATTTATCATTCTCCTGATTTCTTATTTTAGCCAATCTGACAGGAGAAATGTGGTATCTAAGAGTTGCTTTGATTTGCATTTCTCTAATCAGCAGCGATCCAGAGCATTTTTCCATATGCCTACAGATAGCTTTAATTTCTTCCTCTGAAAACTGCCTGTTCATATCATTTGACCACTTCTCAATTGGGGAATGGCTTGTATTCCTATATATTTGGCTCAGCTCCCTGTATATTTTAGAGATGAGGCCTTTATCAAAGATACTAGTTGCAAAGATTTTCTCCCAATTTTCTGCTTCCCTCCTAATTCTTGTTGCATTGGCTTTTTTTGTACAAAAACATTTCAATTTGACATAATCAACATTATTCATTTTGCATTTTGTAATGCTCTCTATCTCTTGTTGGGTCATGAATTCTTTACTTTTCCACAAATCTGGGAAGTAAACTTTTCCTTGTTTTCCCAAATTACTTAGAGTATCAACTTTTACTCCTAAATCATGAACCCATTTTGACTTTATTTTGGTATATGGTGTAAGATATTGGTCTATGCCCAGTTTTTGGCCTACCATTTTCCAATTTTCCCAACAGTTTTTGTGAAATAGTGAATTATTAGCCCAGAAACTGGCCTCTTTGGGTTTATCAAAGAGTAGATTGCTAAACTTGTTGATTTCACCTACTTGTGTACCTATCCTATTCCACTGATCCACACCCCTGTTTCTTAACCAGTACCAAGCAGTTTTGATGACTGCTGCTGTGTAGTACAGTTTAATATCTGGTGTGGCTAAGCCACCATCTCTAGCATGTCTTTTCATTAATATCCTAGATACTCTAGACCTCTTGTTTTTCCAAATGAATTTTGTTATTATTTTGTCCAGCTCAGTAAAAAAATTTTTTGGTAGTTCGATTGGTATGGCACTGAATAGATAGATTAATTTAGGTAGAATTGTCATTTTTATTATATTAGCTCGGCCTAACCATGAGCAACTGATATTTCTCCATTTATTTAGATCTGATTTTATTCGTGTGAAAAGTGTTTCATAGTTATGTTCATATAGGCCCTGGGTTTGTCTTGGCAAATAGACTCCCAAATATTTTATAGTGCCTTCAGTAACTTTGAATGGAATTTCTCTTTCTATCTCTTGCTGTTGGGCTTTGTCAGTAATGTATAGGAATGCTGAGGATTTATGTGGGTTTATTTTATATCCTGCAACTTTGCTAAAGTTGTTTATTATTTCAAGTAGTTTTTTACTTGATTCTCTAGATAAATCATCATATCATCTGCAAAAAGTGATAATTTAGTTTCTTCTTTTCCTATTCTAATTCCTTCAATTTCTTTTTCTTCTCTTATTGCTACAGCTAATGTTTCTAGTACCAAATTGAATAATAGGGGTGATAATGGACATCCTTGTTCACTCCTGATCTTATTGGGAATGCATCTAGTTTATCCCCATTACAAATAATGCTTGTTGATGGTTTTAGGTAGATGCTATTTATAATTTTGAGGAAGGTTCCACTTATTCCTATGCTTTCTAGTGTTTTTAATAGGAATGGGTGTTGTACTTTGTCAAAGGCTTTTTCTGCGTCTATTGAGATGATCATATGGTTTCTGCTAGATTTGTTGTTGATATGGTCAATTATGCTAATAGTTTTCCTAATATTGAACCAGCCTTGCATTCCTGGAATAAATCCTACCTGGTCATAGTGTATTATTCTCGTAATGAGTTGCTGCAATCTTTTTGCTAATATTTTATTTAAAATTTTTGCATCAATATTCATTAGAGAAATTAGTCTATAATTTTCTTTCTCTGTTTTAACTCTACCTGGTTTGGGTATTAGTACCATATTTGTGTCATAAAAAGAATTTGGTAGGACTCCTTCTTCCCCTATTTTCCCAAATAGTCTACAAAGTATTGGAATTAGTTGTTCTTTAAATGTTTGATAGAATACACATGTAAAACCATCTGGCCCTGGAGATTTTTTCCTAGGGAGTTCGTTGATGGCCTGCTCAATTTCTTTTTCTGATATGGGGTCATTAAGAAATTTCACTTCCTTCTCTGTTAGTCTGGGCAGTTTATGTTTTTGTAGATATTCATCCATATCTCTAAGGTTGTCAAATTTATGGGCATACAGTTGGGAAAAATAATTCCTAATTATTGTTTTGATTTCCTCTTCATCAGAGGTGACCTCACCCTTTTCATTTTTCATACTGGTAATTTGATTTTCTTCTTTCTTTTTTTTAATCAAATTGGCCAAAGGTTTGTCAATTTTATTGGTTTTTTCATAAAACCAGCTCTTTGTTTTATTTATTAATTCAATAGTTTTCTTGGTTTCAATTTTATTAATCTCTCCTTTGATTTTCAGTATTTCTAATTTGGTATTTAATTGGGGGTTTTCAATTTGCTCTTTTTCTAGCTTTTTCAGCTGTATGCCCAGATCATTGATCTCCTCTTTCCCTATTTTATTCATGTAGGCATTTAGAGATATAAAACTTCCCCTAAGAACTGCTTTTGCTGCATCCCATAAGTTTTGGTATGTTGTTTCATTATTGTCATTCTCTTGAATGAAATTATTAATTGTTTCTCTGATTTGTTCTTTGGCCCACTCACTCTTTAGAATTAAATTATTTAGTTTCCAATTAGTTTTTAGCTTATTTTTCCATGGTACTTTATTAAAAATGATTCTTATTGCATCATGATCTGAAAAGGATGCATTGACTACTTCTGCTTTTCTGCACTGGATTGTGAGGTTTTTATGCCCTAGTACATGGTCAATTTTTGAGTATGTGCCATGTACTTTTGAGAAGAAAGTATATTCCTTTTTATCCCCATTCAGTTTTCTCCAAAGGTCTATCATATGTGCCTTTTCTAAAATTCTGTTTACCTCCTTAACTATTTTCTTATTTATTTTGAGGTTAGATTTATCAAGTTCAGAAAGGGGGAGGTTGAGGTCTCCCAATATTATAGTTTTGCTGTCTATTTCTTCCTGTAACTCCCTTAACCTCTCCTCTAAGAATTTGTATGCCTTACGACTTGGTGCATATATGTTAAGCAATGATATTGCTTCAGTGTTTATGGTGCCTTTTAGCAGTATATAATGTCCTTCCTTGTCTCTTTTAATTGAATCTATCTTCACTTTTGCTTTGTCTGAGATTAGGATTGCTACACCTGCTTTTTTTACTTTAGCTGAGGCACAATATATTTTACTCCAGCCTTTTACCTTAACCCTATGTGTATCCCCCTGTTTCAGATGCGTTTCTTGTAAACAGCATATTGTAGGATTATGGTTTTTAATCCATTCTGCTATCTGCTTCTGTTTTGTGAGAATGTTCATCCCCTGCACGTTCAGGGTTATGATTTCTATCTGTGTCTTTTTCTCCATGCTAATTCCCCCTGTTTATGCTTTTATTTCTCCCTTTCCCCTTCTCCTCCTCAACAAAGTTTTGCTTTTGACCGCCGCTTTCCTCAGTTAACCCTCCCTCTTTATTCCCCTCCCTTATCTTACCGTTACCCACTTGCTACTTCTCCTCTTCCTTCTGCCCTCCCCCCCTCCCTTTTTCCCCCCTTACCCTCCCACTTCCCGTAGGACAAGTTAGATTTCTAAACTTATAAGAGTATGTTATTCCCTTCTTGAACTAGATCAGATGACAGTAAAGCTCGAATACTGCTCTTCTCCCTCCCTTCTTTCCCTCTACTATAATATGTTTTTTTGCCACTTCCTTTGGTGTAATTTACCCTTTTCTACTACCTCCTTACCACTTCCCTCATAGCCCTCCCTTTATATCTCTTATTTATATTTTATATCTTTACATCAGTTAATTTATACAGGCATTCACAACCTATGTATATCCCTTTCATTTGTCGTAATAGTTGTACCATTTACAAGAATGACTTATATATGTATATGTATATATATATATATATATATATATATATATATATATACATACATACATAAAAAACATACATAAGATGATATAATCCCACATAAAGATGTAAACAACCTAACCTTATTGGTTAATGAGGTTTGTGGGGTTTTTCCCCCTGGTTACCTTTTTATGTCTCTCTTGAGTTTTGTATTTGGAGATCAAATTTTCCATTGAGTTCTGGCCTTTTCATCAGGAAGGTCTGGAGTTCCCTTATTTCATTGAATGTCCATCGCCTTGCCTGGAAAATTATGCTTAGTTTTGCTGGGTAGTTGATCCTTGGTTGTAGTCCCAGCTCCTTTGCCCTTCGGAATATCGTATTCCAATTTCTCCTGTCTTTTAATGTGGAAGCTGAGAGATCCTGCGTGATCCTGACTGTAGTTCCATGATATTTGAATTGCTTCTTTTTGGCTGCTTGCAGTATTTTCTTCTTGAGTTTATAGCTCTGAAATTTGGCTATAATATTTCTTGGTGTTTTCAGTTTGGGATCTCTTTCAGGGGGTGATCGGTGAATTCTTTCAATGACTATTTTGCCCTCTGGTTCTAGGACCTCTGGGCAGTTGTCTTTGATAATTTCTTCGAAGATACTGTCAAGGCTCCTTTTTTCATCGTGGATTTCCGGTAGACCAATAACTCTCAAATTGTCTCTCCTGGATCTATTTTCCAGGTCAGTTGTTTTGCCAATCAGATATTTCACATTTTTTTCTATTTTTTCATTCTTTACATTTTGTTTTATTACTTCTTGATCCCTCATAGATTCATTAGCTTCCACTTGCTCAAGTCTAATTTTAAATGAGTTAGTGTTTACATTTTGCTTTTGAGCCTCCATTTTCAATTGGTTGATTTCGCCTCTCAGGGTGTCCTTTTCTCTCTCTAGATTCTGAATCTCCGTAGCCATTTCGCCAATCTTATTCTTTAGGGACTTGATTTCATCAGTGGATTTTTTCTCCCTTTTTTCCATTTTTTCCATATTTTCTTTTAGCTCCCTAATTTGGTTTTTAAAATCCTCCTTTAGCTCTTCCAGCAGTGCTTTTTGGGCTGGAGACCAGTTCATATTAGCTTTTGAGGTATCTGATGTATCTACCGTGTCATTACCGTCCTCCTCCATATCGATATTTTGAACCTGCCTGTCTCCATAAAAAGAATCTATTGTCCTCGGTTTTTTTGTATTCTTCTTCATGTTTGTTGTTTTCCCTTTTCCTGGCGTTACAACGAATTTCTATCTTTGGGCTCTCTGTCCCAGCTTTCTTATTCTGGGGGTTGTGAGTCTAGAATTATAACCTTCAGTTTCCTGAGGTGTGGGGGAGGGGTCTGGCTCCCTGGTGTCTCACTCCCTGTGGGTGCTCTCCAGCACTTGCTTTTCAGCAATGGTCTCAGCTATTTGTTGTTTGAGCTGATGTCTGGCACTTCCCCTGGGTGAGCAAGGTTACGTCTGGGCTCCTGGTGCGGCCCCTACCGACTCTTCCCCTCTGGGACTAATGAGGTTCTAGTATTTGTCCTGTGAGGCCCCGCTACTCTCTCCTCTGTTTCAGTTCTCTTTTTTTTCCCGAGGAATTCTCTGGGTGAGGGGGGGAGGGGTTAGAGCCTTTTACCTGGCCTTTGAGTCTTCCGGAAGTTCAAGAAGCCGAGTTCCTGGGTTTTGCAAGCGTCAGGACTGGGTGTTTTCACGGCTGGTGGCGTTGCACTGCCTCTCGTCGCTCCCACAGACTGCCATACTGTGTTGGGAGTCCTGGGGATCTCCGCCGGTTTCGGGCGCCCAGCTTTCTCCCTGTCTGTCTCCCACGTGGATTTCCTGGCTGGCCGCTTCCGCCTTGGTCTGGAGCCGCTCCGCACCGAGCACTCTCCGAGCCTGCAGGTTCGTTCCTCCGGCCTTTCAGACTCTCCCGGCTCGGCAATTTGCCCCACGCAGACTCCTGGCAGTTTCTGACTCTCTCAAATCTGCTCAAATTCACTTTTTTATAGGAATCTGACAGACCTTGTGAGAGAGCTCCGGTAAGACGCTGCCTTCATGCGGCCATCTTGGCTCCGCCCCCAGGAATGTATAAAATATTAAATTGATATAATCACCCAAAAAGTTCACACTGCATTTGTCAAATATAGGTAGATGTAATTTAAAATGTTCCTGTCTTTGGGAGAATATTATATTTCACTGAAAGTTAAATTTCTCACTGTTGGCATGTGATATTCCTTCAGCAGGCCTATTTTTGCATTGTTCTGTAAGTAACTCAGGAAGATTTATTGTTTCTGTGGTGATTAGGCAGAATGATAATATTTCTATAGAACTTTTAAGACAGAACTCAGGTTGTGTAAGACTCCGTTTCGATGGCAAATTAGTGCCTTGTGAGAAAGTATCATTTCAGATAACTGAACACGGTACAGAGAAAGTGAACATGGTTAGTTCCTGATAAGATCCTTTTCATCATCTGTTATCCTTCCCCTGAGCATTTTTTCATTACATTTGGGGGAAGTGATTTTTGGCATTCACCTTTTGGTAACATTAAATAGGGCTTTTTGAGAATGAGGAAGCTTCACAAGTATGGGCAATACAGAAAGCTGACACATGAAAAGCATATTATGATGTGAAGAGAGATGTTACAAGATGCGCCAGCTAAAGGGCTGTATGTGTTGAGCCAGCAGAGGGAGTCAAGGGTGACACTGAGGCTTGTATCCTAAGAAGAAGTTAGTGCCCATGAAGTACATAAGAGGATAAAATTTAGGGAGAAAGACAATTAGGGCTGGAAAATACCCTGGTTCTGGTTTCTTATTGACATATTCACCATCCATCTGTATGAGTGATTAAGTCATAGAATAGGTGCAATTTGAGCAATACAAAATATAGGGGATCAATCATCCCTTTGTGACATTTGCATATCTATCTATCTATACATATGTATAGTATTATTACTATATAATACATGATAGAATATATTATATATAGTATTATTATATTATATTAGCACATATAGTATATATTTAATGATATAGTAAAGTAACATATGTATTCAAAGTAACTTTAAAGAAATGGAGATGAGAAGGCAATATTGTGACAGAAGATTTGGGCAAAATCAAGCATCAAGTAATGTTAAATAACTTTCAAAATTAGCATGTCGATGAGACTGTGTTTGTTGCTTCTGTACTAGGCAGGTTAAACCAACTTGGTCCAGCATTTAGCATGGTGCCTGTAAAATAGCAGGTGGTCAGAAAAAAAAACTTGTTTACTAGACCCTTGCTGCTGAAAATTCAGCCTTAAGACAGATAAGACTGCCAAGAGATCCATGAAAAATGAAATATGGCAAAAGTATAATTTTTACATGAAATTATATAAATTATATTTATATATAATTATAACATAAAATATATACATTATAAATGATAAAAAGTGCTGGGAACAAAAACAATGATAGACACATTAGGATTATAGATTTGAAGTTGGAACGAACTTAGAATTCATCAAGTCCAATGCTCTCATTTGACCAGTGAGGCTACCAACTGCCAGAGAAATTTATTGCCTTATCTAAAGTCACATTCATAATAAATGGCAGACCTAGGATTTGAACTTGGCTGCTTTAATTCTAATTTCCACTGGTTAGTCTTCTGAATCTCAGACTTTAAAATCTAATAAAGCTATCTCATTTTATACAAAAGAAAATTGGATTAATTAATGCAATTTGAATTAATTTAAAATGTTGGGTGATGCACAAAAACAAAAATTGTTGAACTTTAGTCAATCCAAAAACTTCTGGAGAGGGGGAGGGGATTTCAGGAGCAGCACAAACTAGAGAAGGTAGGAGCTTGCTGACTTTCAAAGCATAAAGACAAGGGGTTCTCAGTGGAGTTGGGGGATTCCATCATGTATTGCAAATACACTTGGAACTTCCTAAGAATTTTAGATACATTGGTACTTAGTATATCTTAGTCAAGAAATGTTTGATTTTCTAGCTGATTGATGGCTCATCTTCTGTGGCCTCATTAGTGGCAACCCATTTAGAACTTCCTCAACAAGAACCTTTCCCTATCAAAAATATATAAGCAGCACAAATCAAAATGATTTGTGTCACCAAAATGACACCAAAGCTTACATATATAGCAGCCATGATCCAGGAGGTGCCTTACTTATGTTAAAGCATATATCCATGAGACTAAAACAAATATGAATCCCTTCCTCAAACAGCAATTATGAATGTGGTTCCTTGGAGAGGTCCTTGATTATATCTATCCCTTCAATTCTTAACATTTGCACTTTGGAAGAGTTAATACTGAGTACAATGGGAGAAGGTAAGTGGGCTACCATAGTTTGGGTCTGTTGATTTTGGCTCCAGAGTGATGACATAGTCAGTAAATTCTCCTAGCATCTTTCCTTCCTTCATTATTCCCTCTTCCATTCAAACGATTCGGCCTTCCCTTTTGTACCATCCATCACTTAAAGATACTGAATAAAAAGGTTTATTCCTTCCGACTAGGTCATCTAATTCTTCTGCAAAGCCCTTTAAATCCCAGCAGCCAACTCTGATAAATCTGTTATCATTTTTTTTTGGTTTTGTTTTGTTTTTACCCTAGTTACAGAGAAAAGAATGTTGAAAGGTATCATGTAATGATAGGACCTTGAGATAGAAAAGAACTTAGAAATTATTTAGTCTATTCTTTTAATTTTCTAAATATAGAAACTGAACCCTGGGCAGTGTATAAATTTAAATTATTGTTAATAGGCATTCTAAAATAAATTCAATTCTTAGAATTTCCTATCATTATCAACCTTAGGGAAGTTGAAGGGAAATGCATAGCACTGAGGTCATTCTAACTCTCACCCTGAGGCCCTGTGCTCCTAGTAGGTTAGAGATCACCATATCCAGAAGGCCCTAGACCATACAATGCATTTAGGGCATGTGTACCCCTTTCTCCCTTTCTGTGTGAGAATAGTAATCAATTCAATGCTACCATTCCTTGAAATGATGTGTCAAATACCCTATGACCTCTCTTATCACTTTGATGTCCCAAACCATAATACTCCTTCCTTTTCACTACTTTCCTGTGTTTGTTGACATTTTATTTTTATGTTAGTACAGAAAGCATCTAACTTTAAAATATAAACATGTATATACATACATATAGATCACATATATACATAAACATATATATGTATATATGCATATACATGGACACATATGTGTATTATACATAATTATGTGTATTGTTTATGTGTGTATGTATATACATTTCTCTCTCTCTTTCTCTCTCTCTCTCTCTCTCTCTCTCTCTATATATATATATATATATATATATATATATATACATACCCACTATTTATCTTAAAAACTTTTTTTCATTCATTCTATCATCTCATTTTTTAAACTGCTTCAAGAGTTATTCCAATGAAAGAATCTATCAGCTAGATGCCCAACTGATAGTGCTGTTCTTTTCATAGATAGTTTGGCTAGATTCCAGATAGGAGGCATAGTGGGTTGCTAGGACAATAACCACTACATTCTAGCTTAGAAGTACCTGTCAGGGTTTATGAAGTTTTAAATGTCACTGACTTGGAGGGTAACTAGTGCTTAGACTGTCTACAGCTAAGATATAGAACTATGACCTCACAATATCATTTTTAATACCTTTGAGTAAACTGTGGATTGCCTCTATCCACATTATTTCAGTGTAGGTATGGCTATTATGGTGGATAATAGAGATGGGAATTTTGGTCAACTTTCTTCACTCTTCTCATGCCTTTTTAAGCTCCTTTCACATATTTTTTAAACATGGAAGTGGAAAAAAGATCTGGTCCTCTCAGAGTCTTTGTCTGAATAAGGTTTTTAGACTTAAGATGTTCACTGGAAACGTAAGATGGTCTCATTCCAATTAGTGTTGGCAATGAAACAATAGAATCTGGCTGTATATATTTCTATTGAAGTCCAGAGTGTGATCTCAAATACCTGGGTCATGTTTCTTTTCTGAATCTCTTTGAAAATTTAAAAAAAAATTATCCCATTCATTGAAAAGATTGCTTCATTTGGGTTAAGAGGATCTAGATACTGATCCTGGTTCAGCCATTTGCTCCCCACATGAAACTGAATAAGTCATTTATCTGATCTGGGCCTCAGTGTTATTGGTAAAAATGAAGAAAATCAATGAGGTGCACTAGATGAGTCCCTTCCTGGTTTACGTCTTGATCCTATTATCACCGTTTTTTTTTAAATTCTTGAGAGGTAGCATTTCATGGTAGATAGAGAGCTAGACTTGGAGTTAAGAATATTTTTTCTTTCAATCCTGCCATTGACACATACTTTCTGTGAAAACCAGGGCAAATCACTTACTCTCTTAGAGCTCTGTGCAATTCTATAGGCCAAAAAGTTACAAAGAAGGAACCAATATACATATGATAAGGGGATTACCCTCACCAGGAATTCCATATGTCAGTGAAAGCATACATCCAATTCCTATTCTTATTCTAAATTCTTGTCAGGGTAGAGAGATGGTTCCAGATGAGTTAGAGTTGGTACCTAGAGAGTAAGCTAAGGGTACTAGGTAGAAGTTTTAGAGAGGTAATGTTAGGCACCGTAAGAAAAAAATAAAAACAACCAAATCATTAAGGTTATGTCAACATGAAACAGATTATTTTCAGAAGATAGTAATTTCTTCATTTGTTGAAGTTTTCAAGTTGGGAAAAGATCTCCACTTTGAGGCTAGATTAGATGACTTCTGAGATTTTTTGATGAACTCTGGTATCTGTTGATTCCACCAAGGTCAGAGGCTAAGTGTGTGTGTGTTTGTGTGTGTTTCAACAATCTGGCTAGCAGCTGCTGTGGGGGTGTAAAACCAGCAATGACCAGCTCACAGAACCCTGCAAGCCCAGCTTCTTTTGATCTGCTTTACTAAGGAAAGCAAAGTTAAGGCATTAACAAGCTTACTTTAATCCAGCATACAAATGTCATTCACTTAGTTCAGGGGGAAAAGCCAGCACCCTGAACTTCAGAGCAAATACAAACAAATTACAAACATCAACAGACCTTGTCTGATTCAAATCCCAATACATAGTTAGCAGAGTTTAACAAAGTCCCAACATCTGGTTTATGAGCTGGAGGGCTCTTAGCTACAGCTGCCCAGAGTCTCCACATCAGTGCAACACCAAGAGTGAGAGCCTTAAGCACATAGCTCTGTCTTCCCTTTCTATGCAGTTTCAGATGTCATCAAAAGTCATCTGAGCAGCCAGAACTTAGGCTCCGTTGATTGGCTCTGGTGTTAGCACCTCCCTTCACTGGCCCCACCTGGAGCCCCACCTTAGTTACTAATTCACACCCACATAGGCTTAGCACCTAATAGGGGTTTGGGCCTGGGGCTTAGCACCTAGTAAAGCTCAATTATTTAATCACTTAATCATTTTTAAAACAGTAAGAAAGTCCCAATTCAATTGATATTACAGTGTGTGCCCAAGCACATGTGTGTATAGTTCAAACATGAATCCTCTGAGTCCATATCCAATGCTCTGCTCTTTCTATCTACCACAACTGGCTGCCATCAGGATTCTAGTTAGGAGAACTGGGTCAGGATTCAGCTCTTTGCTGTGATGTAAGCTTCTTATTTGTCTGTGGTTATGTCAATATAACCCTCACAGTTTTCTTGACTATAAAATTAAGCAGTTGTACTAGAAAGTCTAGAAGGCAACATCTCAACAAAGTACTTCTTTTTCACTGAAGAATTAAGAAATTGATCAAATATTCTAATTGAGTAGAAAAGATAAACATAAAAATTATATTGGGCATCTGTGGTGAGTATAGAATGGGGTTTGGAGAGGAAGGAAGAGAAAAGGAGACAATCCAGAGATCCTCATCTTAACAGTTAAATTCCTCCACCTACCTTTGTAGTTAGCTCACATTTCTTTGCTTCACACAATTGCCATTCGATTTAAATTAGCCTGATAACTCTTCCCTGGAATTGGATGTAAAGAGAGAGTTTAGGAATACCTGCTTTGCCTATCTTCTACTTCACATTTTTGCTAACATTTGCTTAAATGGTGGCCTCTAAATAGGGAAGGAAAGCTTCGGAGGCTCTCAGTATTTCACTTACTATGTAGTGGTATAGATCACTGATCTGGGGAAGAAGGTGACAACAGCGCAGGGATAGTGGTAGCTAGCTGGGGGAGCAAATGTTTAAAATATCCACTACCAATGTGTAGGGTCTGTACTGAAGCCAGTCTCCTAGTCAGTCATTACCTTAAATGCTTTCTAAACTATAATTTTGGCAGTAGACATTCTCATATACAACATTGAAATGACACCGACATCAATGAACTAATGAGTCAGAAAGAAACACAAACTTACCTCATATTCCTTATACCTTTGGTGATAGACAAAATATCACAAAACAGATGTTCTGTATTACTGTGCTTCATAAAAGTGTGATCTAATGGAACCTCCAGATTTTTAACTATGAAAACAGCAGCAATTTATTTACCAACAAAGGAAATAGTGGGCAGTAGCAAACAGCTGGTAAGCAGTTTATGGCCAAGGAGCAACACTTTTATCCTCTGAACAATACTAACCCAATTTATCCTGAATATATTTGTTTAGCAGAAGTAACTTTCATTGTATGTACAAGGCAGTGACGGTATCCTTAGTACTAAGAGGGAAAACTTATCTTGTGAAAGCTAATGCCCAAATGTAATTGTTGTGAAAAGGGAAGTGACATTAGAATACCAGAGTTCCACATGGTAAAAGAAATGGTGGCTGGGTCCTTGGTGATCTATAAAGTCAAATGCAACAATAGATCAGACTGAATAAAAGTTGCCTGAGCAGTCAAAGCACCGGTAACAAGTCATTACAAGCCCTATTGAAAGTCCCTTTGGAGCTATGAGTATACCCAAGCCCAGATTGAAAAATTTTAAATAATTGATTTCAAGGGAGATGGGTGATCAGCTGTGCAGCAACTTTTATATCAACTTCTTGCTGAGAATGGTATATTTTATATTGGAACATTGTAGAGCAATCTAGCTGTTCTTTAAAAAATGGAGGCTATAGTTTCTTGACACCTCACAAAACTGTCATCATGCAATATATATTTAATTGCATTCTAGGGAAGAAATTACATAGAAGACACTGAGCTCCTGAAGTTCCATTTTTTTCCATTAAGCGTATAATTTTATGGAATTATAGAATTTTAGAGCTTGAACACATTTAGCGGTCATCTCATTCATTTTCACCTTTCATTTTACAAGTATGGAAACTGAAACCTAGAAAATTTAAATGGCTTGCCTAAGATCACCCAGGAGGTAATTGTCAAGGGTAGAATTTGAACTCAGGTCCCCTGCCTCTTAATTCAGTGTTCTTTATACTGTAGCACTTTAACTCCCTTCCTTCCCTCCCTTAGTTCCAAATGTTGCTGGGTTGTTATGGCTGGGCACCTGAAACATATATTGTCTATTTGCTTTCCACTATTTAAAATTTTACTTTTTAGGATTTGTTTTCTAAGTGCGTAGTACTTTGTTTGGGGTTTTTACAAAATGTGTTTTTCAGTTATCAATCGATATACATCTATCGAGTGCCTACTGCATGTCAGGCACTGTGCCAGTGTAGGAGATATAAATACAAACATAAATCAGTCCCTATACCTCAAGGATCTTGGAGTTGGGGGGCAACATTTTTACTATTTACAGATAAATAATGTATAATTTAGTATATACAGAATATACAGTACATAATATATGTATCATTATATATAGAATATATACATTAGTAATAATTAAAATAATGGTAATAACTGTAATACTATCTAGCATTTATATGCCATTTAATATTTGCAAAGCATATAAATATTATCTCACTTTATCTTTACGGCAATCCTAAGAAATAAATACTGTTATTATCCCCATTTTATAGATGAGAAAACTGAGGTAAACAGAGGTTAAATAATAATAATAGCTAACCTTGTACTTTAAGGCTTACAAAGTGCTTTACAAATTTTAGCTCATTTTCTTTTTATAATGACTCTGGGAGTTATATGTGGTGGACCTAAACTAGTAACAGGGGAACCCCAAGAGGTAGAAGAGGGGAAAAGATTATTATTGTTATGGATAACAGCTGACATGAAAGCTAATGGTTGGGAAATAATCTTGTGTGTGGGAGAAGAGTAAGAAGGCCAGTTTGGCTAGAGAGGAGACTATATGAAGTATAGTAATATATAATCAACTTTGAAAGAAAACTTGGGCCCAGATCACATAGGGCATAAAATGTCAAACAGATCTATATCTCTGCTTCCTCTATTTGTCTATGTTGATGATCTCTGTTAAAAGTCCCTTTAGGGAAGAGAGTGCTGTTTTTTTCTTGCTTTTGGACTATGTTCAAATTCTTTGTCTTGACAATCATAATGTTATCTTTGACGGTTTCAAAGTTCGGCTTCTCTTCAGTACAAACAAAAAAAAAACTAGTATAAATGCCTACTAAAATTATGACACTTTACTGATTGCCTTCAATTAAGACAAGTAGGGGTGTTGCTGGCCTTAACTAATTTGCAAGTATATTTCAGAACTTAAGGAATATTTTTTTTCCTTTTGTCTTTGTATCCCTTTTGTCTACTACAGTGCTTTATACTTATACTCAACATGTTTAATAAACGTTCCTTGGATTATATTGGATTGGAGCAGAGAAGAAAAAAAGCATTATTTGGCAAGAAACACAGGACTGTGAAAAAATAAATGGATGAATGAAAGAGTATTTATCAAGTGCTTATTATGTCTCAAGCACTGTGCTGGAAATAGAGATACACAAATGGTACAGACTCTGCTCACAAGAATCAGATTAGTTTGGTATAATAAGTGTAGAATGATTTAGTAGATAACACACTGGAGATAGAATCAGGAAAATTTCTGTTAAAATCTTAATTTAGATATGTACTTGCTATGTGACCTTGAAAAAGTCACCTCGTTTTGCCTCAGTTTGTCATTTATAAAATTAGTGTTGGATAATCAAGTCATTTATAGCTCTAAATCCATGATACTTAGATTCACGTCCTAATTGAGGGAGGCTGTCTATCTATATGTATGTACACATATATAGTGTGTTTGTATATATGTGTTTGTGTTTATACACACACACACACACACATTTGCTTAAAGTGTGAATTGAAAGGCCCTATGATCTTTGGAGTACATCACTAGATCTGATGGCAATGCCCATCTGGAGGGCATAACAATAGTGGTAGCTTCTTATTTAGGTGAGTTTCAGTGGCCATGTCCACTGAAACATCTCAGCTTAAAGGGAGAGAGAACTAGATGACTGGACCATAACTATTTGCAAAAGGGGAATTAGGCCTAAAGGTAGGAGGAGCACCAGTTTATGCTCATGGCAAGAAGGGAGGGAGAAGGAAAATGCGAGGTTGTCAGCATCTATATTAGAAAGAAGTTGGGGAAATTAGCAGGAAAGTTGAGGGAAAGGTCTCATAGATGTGTCTATTCTACTGGAACTGCATGTGCATGGTTATGGGTTGCAAGTAGACAGTGAAGGAGACAGACCGAGGTAAGAGATAGAAATGCTGCCCTATTTTACCTGAAACAACAGTCCCTCGGGACCTTTTAAACACTGTTTTAATTGAGGTTATAAAGAAAAAGGGCCACTATTTTGTTTTGTTTTGTGTCTCCTGGGTTGTATTAATGGCAACCTCAATTCTACTGTCTGTATTTTATCGCTATAGATTCTGATTGTGATTTTGCTAGCCAACTGAAAGGAGATTAAACTTTTGGAATTAAATTTTGGTAACATAAATCACAAGAGTTTTTGATAAATCAGAATATTAATTTATTAATTTATTCTAAGCTCTCACAACAACAACAATTACAGCAACAACAAAAATAAAAACATGTTCTTCTATGTAGAGATACTTCTGATGTTTACAAAGTGCTTTACTTATATTCTCAGTTTTGATCCTTATCACAACCCTATCAAAGAGGTACTAGTATGGCAGTCAAAGTGGTCAGAAAATTAAGTCTGCACCAGCAATAGATTAGGTCCAAAGATACCATGTTTCAAAAGGTATCTGGTTGATTAAGAAAAGCTACGAGGATTGCTATTATTTGTAGAAATGTTCTAAAGATTAATAAGTAGTTAACTTCAAAATAAGACAGATAAGGAGAGGGGAAGGAAGAAAAGGAAATAAAACTTGAGGAAGAATTACAGTCACAGTTAAATAATAAAATTGGAAAGAAAGTTGGAATTCATACAGATGGATTGAAAATGAACTATAGCAATCTTAAATTTAAATACACCTCTAATTTGAGAGCAAGGGGGATGACCCGCACATTGTGGTAGGGGTATTAGGGTAAGAGATTTTGGGATTGGAGCAGAGAAATAATAAAAGTATTGCTGGATGTGATGATATCTTTGTTCATTTTTGAAAAGGAAGTTAAAATAAGTCAGGTACTGCCTTTGGGGAGCTGAATAGATTAATAATCATATGACATTTTCAGATGGAATGGCTAAGTTGAGTCATGTGAGGAAAAACTCAAATCGTAGATGCAACTTTGAAGTTTCCTAGCTGCACGTTTCCCTCTGATGCCTATCACTCTACAGGAAGCAATAGAGAGAAGACATGACTTCTGGGATTAATAGGTCCTCCAGGTAAGAGTAACATCGTTGTCAGACTTTAAACTCTGACAGCTGGAATGGATGCCTAACATGGAGGTTCTCAAAAAATAATTCTGTCTTTTTCTTGCCTTGCCCCAACCAAAATTTCAAAGCTCTAGTAAACATCTTTAGTTTACTAAGACATAGTTCTTTATGACACCAAAGAATAATAATTAAATTGCTACTAGATCCAAATAATAACGTCACAGAAAGTAATTACAACTTCCAATCCTGGTGATTTCAGTGGCAGTGCTCTTCTCCCTGTAGTTGTTTGGATCTTGTTCTATTTAAATTCTCATGATTTCAATAGAGAAAGACTGGGAAAAATCTCTATGAATTTGGTTTGGGGGCTAAGAAACACTAATTATTACATTGTCAACAGTTTTGCTCAAATTGCCATCCATTTACACTTGATTTCTGTTCTTTTGGCAGTCTCTTGTCAATACGAATGATTTCTCCCCAGTCATGTGCAGAACTACAGACCAATTCTTGTTTCTAGTTTTCACTCTTACTTTCATATATGCCTTTCTATCCTTTCTACTCCTTTGCTTGATGTTTATTTTTTTCCCTCAGAATTCAGAAGTTAATTTTCTAATACTGCTGACTTGTCTTAAAACTATTCAACATGCATAAATTTTTGTTAATAAGTGCCAAAAGTATTTTGCTACTATCCATTCAGAAACTCGTGTTCTCTCTAAGCTTTCTTATGAAAAGAATCTCTCTCTGTCTCTCTCTCTCTCTCTCTCTCTCTCTCTCTTTTTATATATATATATATATATATATATATATATATATCATCTCACATATATACTCTATATCTACTCACATATAAAAACTGATTTTAGGGAAGAAAGATAGGAACATATATGTGGTGTGAATAAACACATATACATATACATGTTATAGATACATACTCATGCACATATAATACTTTAAATAAATAAGACTTTGTTTTGTAAGATATTTGACATGGCATCTCTGTTTTGTTTTGGGTCCTCTATTTTCTTCAGCTTCCTAAATACCCTTATTTCCAAATTTCCAAAATTCCAAATTTTAAAGTATAAATTCATTGTAACCTCCCAGGGTAGTTGTGGGAATCAAATGAGAAAATAATTGTAAACCGTTTAGAACAGTGAAGGGCAATTAGTAAATATTTATTTATTATCAATAAATAAATTATTTAATATGAATCATTTAATATCAATTAGTACATATTTATTAAGTATATACTATGTGTCAGGCACTGTGCTAAGTACTGGGGATAAAAAAAGAGGCAAAAGATAATCTCTACCCTCAAGGATCTTATAATCTAATGGGAGAGACCCCCCCCCCATACACACACAAAACAAGCTATATACCAGATAAGCAGGAAATAATTAAAAGAAGGAGGGCACTAGAATTAAGAGGGTTTAGGGAAAGTTTTCTGTAGAAGGTAAGATTTTAGTTAAGACTTACAAGAAGGCAAAGAAGTCAGTGTTCCAGACACAGCTGGCCAGGAAAAATGCCTAGAGTCAAGTGATAAGAGTCTTGTTTGTGAAAAAGCAAGGAGGGCAGTGTCACTGGATCAAAGAGTATGTGTCGGATAATAACGCTTAGGAAGACTGGAAAGGCAGGAGCAGGATAGGTTAGGAAGGACTTTGAGTGGCAAACAGAACATTTTGTATTTGCTTCTGGAGGCAAAAAGGAAGCCACTAGAGTTTATTGAGTGTGTGAGTGTGTGTGTGTATGCATACGTGCATATGTGCCTGCTTGTGTGCGTGTGCATGTGTGTATGGAGGAGGGGAGGGTTGACAAGAACACATCTGCCATTTAGGAAAATTACTTTCATTGTTGAATAGAGAATGAATTGCAATGGTGAGACACTTGAGTCAGGTAGACCTACACACAGGCCATTGCAGTAATTAAGGTGTGAAGTGATGATATTGATTATTATTAATTATCCTCTAAACAGGAAGCTAAGAATTTTCACTGGACTATGTCCCATTTTAATATTTTCATTTCTACCATCTCCTCCATTTCACTCATTTTGATGTCCTTAGACTGACTTTTCTTAGATTCATTTTCCATCCTATCTCTAGTGTATTGATTCTTTAAGAACAAAACAAAACAAAACGCACACCCACAACCCCAGACACACACAAAACACACCTTGTTCTTCACCTTCCATTCCAGTTGGATTATGTCATCTTCATATCTTGTAACTGACCTTAGCCTGCTTATCAATATTTGCTTTTTAAGTCTGCCATCCACATTCAAATTTGAGGTATATTTTCTATTGCTAAGGTAAATTTGCTAATGCATGCAAAAATTAAAAAAAATGTTAGTGATTTGTTTGGTCCAATTTATGTCTCTGTCATTTTAATTTCTTTCTTCCAACATCTTTTCAGTCAGAAAATGAAGGTGATATAGGAACATCACATTCTCACATATTCGTTTAGCTTCTTGGACACCTAATATTTGTCCAAGGTTTAAAAAAAACATGGCTTATCTAATTAAAACATTTTTCTGCATCTAGATGTCATGTAAATCCATCTATATGCTTCTTTTACACTTTCCATGACTTCTTTGAAATTCACCTGCCAGCTATTTTCTGTCCCATTAGAACACACAGCTGGGTCTTTTCCATCATACTATCTGCTAGTCTCTTGAGCCTCTGCAGCTGAATCCTTGCAAAAAAAAATTGTAATTGTTATTTAGTAATGTCAGTGACCTCCATTTTCAAATATCCCCAGTATCTGCTTTTAAAAATCAGCATTGTTAACACTTGTTCTCATTTTGCTGGGCATTTTAGCTTTCTTCTGCATGCCCACGAAAACAGCAGCCACAGGTTTGCCCTGGCAGTCATCAAATGTCTCATGAAGTTCAGCAGTGAGGTCATCAGACCCAGGAGCACTTTGCTTCTTCAACAGCTTGATCATGCTGCTCACTTCTTGAGCTCTAATGTCAGCTCTTAAATCATTCGTCTCTTCATCCTTTGATACCCTTGCATTATCCCACAATCATTTCTCTTCTCTGAGTGGCTTTTCTGGTTCTTGAAACAGCTCTGTAAAGAGCTACTCCATTATCCTCCAAAGTTCCATCTTAATCGAGATGTTTTCATCTCTTAAGCTTATGATCACTTTCTCTTCTCTTGAACACTCTAGGTTGTCTATTTGTAAAAACATCTTTATTCTTATTTGACTTTTTTTTCTTGCCCTCAACACCTCAACCCTATCTATAAGGAAGTCTCTAAATTGTCCTTTGCCTTTCAGTTTTTCTGCTCCAATTTCTTCATTTGTATTTTTTTCTCTTCCTATTTATGTGCCACATCTATCACCTCCCTTTTTTATCTGGGAACATCAGTTATATATCTATCAATATACTTAAAGCCATTGTCCTTGTGCTTTCTTTGTATCATCTTTGGAAAAAAAATGCCTCGCTACTCACTGGCATTGTAAAGGGGAACAGTATCCTTCTAATTTACCAGTATCACATGATTCTTTTTTTAACTAACAGATATTTTCTCTTTCTCCATACATCCCTGATAAATTTCCCAGCTTGCAAGTAATTAACTTTGGAATAGTTAAATCTCCCATACTCTTTGATACAATTATCCAGTTACTAGGCATATATTCCAAGGGTATCAAAGGTAGAGAGAAAGGTGTTTTACACAATAATATATTTATAGCAGCAATTTTTGTAGCATTAAAGAACTGAATGGAAAGTTACCCCAAATCAGCCTGGGAGTAGCTGAACAAATTATGGCACAGGAATGTAGTAGAATATTATGAAATTCTAAGATATAATGAGAAAGGATGGCGTAGTGGATAGCAGAGAAAGGATTAGAATCAAGAGTAGAGATAGCTGGCTGGCAGAGTCAATAGAACATTAGATCAGGAAATCTGATTATGAATGTCTCAGACTCTGATGGCTCACCTAGGAAATGAAGATAAAAATAGCACTGCTACTGAAAGGTTATTGTTACAATAAAATGATACAGTATGCAAACATTATACATCTTAATTTCTCAAATGGCACAAGACATACGCTTATAAGAAAAATATCTTACCCGAAAAGCAAGTACACAGGGGAAAAGGGACCTCTAGTGAAATACTTTCAAGTATTCTTAATGAAAAGACCAGAGCTGAATAAGAACTTGCAAAAATACAAATACTGAATTACAAGGAAAGTTAAAAAGTTAAATTTATTTGAGTAATTGGAAAAAGTTAGTTGATAATGCAGACTAACATTTTAATTGGTGGAAAAGAATTAAACATCCCTTCAGGATGTTAATTTCTTCAAGGGTATGGAGGGAGTTAACTAAGAAAAAAAGCGGTCCTAGGAGTAGGTTGTTTCTATTCTGATGATTGTAAAAAGGGAGGTTTGTAAGAGAATGGAGGTTAACTGGAGGAATACACTAATGTGGAAAGCAGGCAGAGGGGATGTAATTCCTTTTTCTCATAATTGAGAAGATTGAAAACAAAAATTTTCAAACATGGAGGGAGAGACTGGGAAAATAAACACCAAATGAACCTCACTCATCTGAAATTAAGAATGGAAGGTTGAACACACACACACACACACACACACACACATACATACTCGTACAGTTTGACATAGAAGCCCATCGCACTCAATATGGAAAAAAAAGGTGGGGGGGAAGATGGAGGCAGGGCTAAGATGGTGCATACTGGGGAAGGAATAGTAACAAATAAAAGCAAGCTTCTGGTTCCTAAAGGGGAAATTGAACAAATAGAAAATAAAGAAGAAAAAAGAGAAAATAAAATAAGGGATTATCATAGATTGATTCAGACAATTTGAAAATGGCTAAACAAATTGCAATATATAAATATTAAAGGATGATATTATAAGAAAGAATGAAAGATGATTCCATAGAATCACAGTATGTACTGAAACAGAGTGATTTAAACGGAACCAAGAGAAAACTTATACAAGGAAGAGGATTTTGTAAACCAAAAGAGCTTTGAAAGTTTCAAGAACTCTCATCAAGTGAAACCTGTCCCCAGATAATCTATGATGACGCAAGTTATCCAAGATTCAGAAATATATTTTTGGATATAGTCCATGAATGAATTAGTTTTACTTGACTATACTTACTGGTTAGGCAGGTGGGACAGGTTGGGGAGAGGGTGGATTATAAATAGTGATGCCCCTTCTAAAAATTATATTGTAACACTTTCAATAATGCACAGAAGAAAATAAAAGGAAGTTCAGAATGATGCATGGAGGCAAGCAGGATAGATCCAAAAATAATTGTTTGGAATATATTATATAGTTTTTACAAAAGCAAGCAATGTGAAGTAAGGATTCATGTTTACATATAGAATTCTCCTTTGGGGTCCTACTTATGTGGAAATGCTTTTATGCTAGTTAAGTTCAGAATTTTAAAAATAAAATTTAAAATTAAATATATATATGTATATATATATATATATATATATATGTATCTATATGCATACATATCAGTTGTGTGGTTGTGGTTTGTCCTTCATTCTTGAGGAGGACCAGGACATCAGGGAGAAGATGACATACCTTGCTATTGAATTTGATTTGAGTGAGAGAGGGCTGTGCAAAGTCGCCAGCCTCACTTTCTCCTTCAAAGCCATCTGGATCCAGTGGCCAGAAATGGATCAGGACAACTGGAGATGGCCCAAGATGCAGTGGGAGATGTCGGCCTTTTTAAGCTATGATCTTTTCAAGTTCTCACTTTGAGCCAAGTAATGCCCATTCAATGAATAGTCCTCTTTAAGAAGTGAGTCAAGGGATGACTCCTTTAATTAAAAAAAAAGAAAACAGAGGGGAAGACCCTCTGGATTACTGGCCAAAAGAGAAACAGTTACTATTTACATTTCCTCTAAGCCAGGAGGGCCCAAAAAATTATCATTAAGTGGTGCTTGGGCAAGGCAATCAATGAGGCCCAGAGTGAATTGGTTTTAAGGCCTGGTCTTTAAGAAAGAAATCTAGCCAGTAAACCTCCAAGTTAATTAGCTAGTTTTCAGGCATCAAAATTTATTTTCCTCTGAGCAGAGCACCCTCAGGTAAGTATATAATATACGTATGTATCCATATGTATCTATTCATAATTCCTGGGCACAAAATGTAATAGTGGGTAGAGTTCTGGGCTTAGAGTCAGGGAGAACTCAGCCAAAATCCTTCCTACTACTATATGTCCTTGGGCAAGGCACTTAATTTTTCTCTGCCTCAGATCACTCTCTAGGACATTTCTACTATTCTTAACTCCATCCTTTTTATTATTTATAGTTAAGGCACAATGACATCCAATGTGTTTTCTTTTTGCATTTCCCTTCAGGGGAATTGCCAGTGTTGTGCTAAAACCAGCTTATACCATTCTCAATTGTTAAATTTTCAGTGGGTATTTATACCTTGTGATGTGGCATGTGCTACAAATCATGACAACCTGATGTTTTGTTCACTGTTTAGAACTAGACTCTAGACCTAGATTAAACTTAAAATGTATCACATATCCTTAACCCACCAGAGATCTGGTGGCTAAACATTGTTTCACAAGTAACACCTGGGAGGGACTGGAGAGTTTTGGACTCCAACCTTTAACAGGTTCACTCTTGATCTAGTCAGACAGGAAGGACAGAAAGACAGCTTCGGAGGGGTTAATAATCTTACTTTATTCTAGTTTATTCTTCTTAAAAGGAGTTGCTGATAATGAGAACACCAACTCCTACAGCATTCCCTAATCCCCCTTCTCTCGGGGCCAGTGAGAATATAGTAGGAGCTACAAATTCTATGGAATCCCCTAAGCCTCAATGGGGGCCACTTCAAGCAAACACAGATTTCCCCCAAGCCTTGATGGGGGGCATGGATCAAGGAAAACACAGCATTACACTGTTGTATTCCCCAATGTGTTCCCTGCTCACTGACTAGTGCCCATTTGCTTTATAGGGTAGGCAAAGAAGGCATTTTGCCAGCGATACTCTCACAGGTTAACTTTAGCAAGATTGTCATTCAGCACAAACATAGTAAATATCACATTATGTCACCCCACATTTCACTGCACAGTCTCGGTAGGACTGTCTATCACTATGATTCTAGGAATTACTATCTAGGATCGTTGGGGCTATTCTGGGAGTTACTATCTAACACCTGGAAACTAGAGATTTCTATGGCCATGGATGCTGAGAAATAAAACTCTAAGTAAGAATAAGAAAATCCTCCTTACATACAAACATTTACCAGAATACCTCTGGATGGCTTTTGAGAAGTTTGGCCTTTTATTCTGAGTATTTTGACTAGTAAGTAAGCATATATCTTCGTAGTCATACTGATGTACCTTTTGGATCAATAATATGAAAGTTTAACAAAAATCCAAGTCAACTTAAATTTCTTGCTTAGAAATAGGTTGTTCAATGGATAGAATTCTAGGCCTAGCCTTTAAAATCATCTGATTACTACCTTTGTGACCCTGGGTAAGTTACTTTGTACCTCAGTTTTTGCAACCGTAATATTGGGATAATAATATCATTTACCTCCTGGGGTTGTTGTGCGCATCAAATTAAATATTCGTAAGGCACTTCGAAAGCCTTAAAATGATATATAAATTTTAACTATTTTTGTTATGATTGTTCAGTGTGACGAGGCCTGAATTAAATCTCATATGAAATTCATGTCTATGTTTGTACCCAGGTCTTTCCCCCTCTTTATAACTCAAATTGCATTGATTCTTTTTTCCTGACATACTGGGCTACATGCTTATCTTTTGTGTCTTTATTCTGTTACTTCTTTCTTCTTTAATTTGGGTTTTCTCCATTTTCATATGATTTTATTTAGTTCTCTAATGCTTCTGTTGATCTTTCTTTCTCTTCTCTTTCCCTCAATATTCCTCATGATCTATCTAATTATTATATTGTGCCCTATGTTATTTCCACCTGTATTTTTCCTTCTAGGATTGAGTTTTGTCTATGTTGGACACTATATTCTTTTCATTTTATTTGATCTTTATCTCCATCAGTGTATCTGAATGTTCTGGATATTTCTTTACACTATTTATATATGAATTTTAGATGAAGCTATCTTTTCTGAAATATTTATGTGGAAAAAGGACACAAGTACTGGTACCAGAGTCTGAGGGCCTAGGTACAAATCTCATTTCTTTGTAACCTTGGACATATAACGCAATCTTCTTGCGCTGCAGTTTCCTCGTCTGTAAGATGAAGAACTTGGAAAAGATATTCTCAGACATTCTTTCCAGGGCTTGAGTTATGATTTTATAATATCTTACTCTATGTGAGCTATTTTTTGACATGTCTCCTGATTCCAAGTTACTCTATTTATTTAGTCTTTTTTTTCTATATCATGACCTGAAACCCCCTATTATCCCTTAATCCTATTAGATCCAAAGGAAATTTCTCTGCTTCCTTTAAGCAGACATCAATAGATTAGTTGTCTTCCTCTTCTTTCCATTTTAGGCTCTTAAAACAGCCTCAGCTTTGCTTTTTATTATTTAATTTTAAGCAGTTTGCAAAGATATGCTTTTTTAATCATGAAGTTTGCACGGAAGTCTTTTCCCACAGAAGGCAATGTTACATACTGTTTTTCACTCCTAAATTACTTTTCCTGACGTATAGTATACATTAAAATGATAAGCTAAAAGTAGCTATAGAATGATATCTTTATTTATCCTTCTTATGCCTGAAAGATAAGTACCTGGAAGGTACTTTATCCTAATTTCTATTTTACAGTAGTATCTCAACTCCAAACCTTATTGTTGATGTTCTTGGGACTATTAATAACTCTCAATTTCTTTTGAACTAGATATTGATATCCTCACAGGATTTCATTCAGGAAAAGTATACCTAAACTTGAGTGAAATCACTGTGAAGTTTTGTCAGTGACCTGGTCTTTTTTCTTTGTTTCACGTCTACCACAAAGTCCTTATTTCCATGGAATTGAATGACAACATTTCTGTCTCTAGAGTTAATCTCAATTGAGTTAATGATTATAAAACCTAGTACATAATTTCTTGTGGGGATATTAGTCTTTTTCTTTATGAAGTAAATCCTCACAATAGATTTTCCCTTGAAGGAGTCCCTTTACTGTTATTTTCCCCTCACTAAGCTGTATGTTTACATTCAGCTACTTAGTAAGTTCTTATAAAGTGAATCAAAACTATGATCATGAGGTCACTAAGAATACGTTATGTCACATTAATTTCCTTTTTTTGATAGTTTTTCTCATCGTAGTGGGCACCATGGGACTCCCAAAATATTATGTATCTGAATTTTAAAAAGATGTTTGATAAGGTCTCTCATCACTGTATATAACAGAAAAAACTTGAAGGTTGAACATTTGATAAATATATTGGTATTTGAATGTGCTCAAAGAACAAAGCTGATAGATCAATGTCAACTTGAAGGGAAACAGTAAAATCTAACATTATGCCACAGGGTTCTGTTCTGGACTCTCTCTCTCTATCTCTCTCTCTTCTCTCTCTCTCTCTCTCTCTCTCTCTCTCTCTCTCTCTCTCTCTCTCTCTCTCTCTCTCTCTCTCTCCCTCTCTCTCCATATATAAATACATATAGATACATAGACAGATAGATAGATATGTACATACACATCTAAATAAAACAAGGAATATAACAGTCTTAAAAGAATTGAAAATGACTGTCATATAGAAGGAGCAGCTACATGGTTTAGCAGATAGAGTGTGGATAGGCCTGAAGTCAGGAAGAATTGAGTTCAAATCCAGCCTCATATACTTGCTAGTTGTGTGGCCCTGCACAAATCATTTAACCTCTGCTTGCCTTAATCCACTGAAGAAGGAAATGGCAAACTCCAGTACCTTTGCCAAGTAAACCTCATGGATAGTATGGTCCACGGGGTCATGAAGAGTCAGACATGACTAAACAACAACAACGAATTACATAGAAGGAAACTGAAAAGCATGTTTTTGGTGTGAGGAGGTTGTAACATAAACAATGAAAAATATTGAAAATAAGAGTAAACTGTGTCATTAAGGAATTGTATGATAAAAAGAGAAAAAAGGTATGGTCATGTGATGAAGCTGAAAGGTGATAACTGCACAATCATAGTGCTGTACTAGTTCTCTGTTTATATCAGAGAAGGCAAATAAGGTATCCAGTATGCTGAGTGGACACAGTCTTGTGAATTTATAGGAAGACATGGGCAAGAATCTTATAGATGGGTAAGCATGGGCAGATGGTGATATACAGCAGAGGTGCCAAACCATATCATACAAGAAGGTGAAGGGATTCCAAATATTTACCCCGAACAAAACTTATGAGAATAAGAATAGGAAAACATTATAAAATCAATGTCTTTAAATATCTGAAGGAATGTCATGTGAAAGAAAAAAAAAGGAAATAATCTATGTTAGATGAGTAGGCAGGACTAGAGCCAGTGGGCAAAAGCTATACGGTGATAAATTTCAGCTCAATTTAAAAAATTACCAGGAATTAGAGCTCCCTAAGAATGGGATAGGTAATGAACTTCCCATCATTAGAAATGTTCAGTGAATTGCCTCATCGTAAGATAAGGATTTGTAGATAGTATTCCTGAATGGAGTGGGAAATTATACTAGATTATCTATACTCATTATAACTCCTAAATTGATTTTAAATGGTAATGATTTACTTGCCTTCTTACATGCTCATGTAAGTGACTTAAAATTTAGGAAAGTCAGGAGATCATGAGTTTTCTTCATTTGTTTCTGAAACTATTTATCCCTAGAAGACAATTATATCACTTAATGTTTTTTAGACTTAGAATTTTATATTTCCCTCATCTACAAAGGCAATTACAGTAATTTAAATACTGAAGTTGTAATTTCATATGACTATTAAATATATCCCTTACAAATTACATGCATTTTTCCTCATTATAAACCCTGACCTTCAGCTTTCTTTAGTCATATTGCTTTTTAAGGGGTACGTTGTACATTTTTAAAAATGTGTTTGGTGAGCAAGCTAATAAACAATTTTCATTGTGCCTATACAAAATGTGTTTTTTAAATGTATTAAGTAATTAACTAATAAAGTGTCCTAACTTTATCACCAAAAAAAAACTTACTTGTATTTTAGCGAGTTTTTTGGATTGCTATTCTGTGAGTTTGTTAACAGAACAGTAGGGTAATGAATAATAATTATAGAGAATTATGTTCAAATTGGAATGAGTTTCCTGTTATTAATCAATGAGGCATGCTCTTGTAATGAAATATAAAATTGTTCTCTTTTGGGCAGTATCAGATGTAATGTGAATACTTTATGGGGAGCTTTTCACTAGAGAGCTTTGTTCTGTGTTGAGATTCATATAGATGAACACAGTATTTGGGCATTAAAGTTGTTTATTTCATTCCTTTTGCTCATCAGAGATAATGTTTTTCAAGGTTATGTTAGAGATTTTGATATATTGATTGCAAGGTTATTTTTCAATTTTCTGTTATGAATTCAAAAGCAGAGTCCATGGCTTTTCTCCACAAAAAGAAAAAAATGTAAATTACTTAGTAGTTTAATTTTGCTCTTTTGTCCAACATGTTTTTCGTACATAATAGGAAAGATTCTTTCAGAATGCAAACTACACACTGTGCCTTCCTGAACAACAAAAACAAGTGTAAAAAATGAAAGCACTTTCAGTACTTTAACAATGCAGTCTATTACCCTGCCACACTGTTTCATTCTATACATTTTTTCCTATAAATTCTCCAAGGATGTTGCACCCAACAAAATATGGGGACTTCTCTCCTTTTAATATTTCCCAGCTACTGCCATATTTGTTGTCACTCATTCTCAATACGTGACTATCCCACATCCTTTTATGGGAACAGTTATAATTGATAATTATGTTCAAATTAATTGGTGGGGAAAATGTGACAGCCACTTAAATTCTACAAATCGCTTTTCATTACTTTTTCTTAATTTTGGCTGTTCAAAAATCATAATGTTTCATCCTTTGTCATGGGAGGTAGATTTTGGTGTTAAAAGAAGTCTTTTCAGACAACTGAGGCATTTTAGATCAAAGTTTTCATATGATATCCTAAATACAATCCAAGTATGATTTCCACCTATTTTTAACTCAAGGACAAGCTTAACATGCATATTTTCCTGGAAGATCACTTCAAGACTAGAATTCATACCTTATCATTATCATATGTCCCCTCACTCTAATTGGAGCATAGAGAACTCTTCCCAGAATCTCCATTTATGGAGGAAGTCCAAGTCAGCTATTTCTTCATTTCCCACCTTGCTGCACTTCTCTAGTCTTCTATATCATGGCCCAGTGTTGTCTTCCTTCAGTGGAATCCAAGCTTCTTTTAATTTTTTTTCTAATCTTACCTTGATGTGATATAAAGTCATTAGCTTCCATTTGCCCAATTCTAATGGTAAGGAATTATTTTCTTCAGTGAGCTTTTATACCTCCTTTTCTATTTGGCCAATCCTATTTTTAAGGAGTTTTTTTCTTCAGTAATTTTTTGCATATCTTTTTCCATGTTGTTTACTTTTTCTCATGATTCTCTTCCATTACTCTCCTTTCTTTTCCCAATTTTTCTTTTACTTCTCTAATTTGCTTTTATCCTTTTGTCCTTTGTAAGCTCTTCCAGGAGCTCTTTTGGGGCCTGAGACCAAATGAATTTTTTCTTTGAGGGTTCACACATTGGCATTTTGATGCAGATGTCTTCTAAGTTTGTGCCTGAGTCCTCCCTTGCACATAGTATAATGTAAATGGGATGTAAGAACTTCCTTGCCCATTAATAGGCCTCATGTGGAGCCCATTAAGAGAAGCTTGCTTAGGGGAGGCTTGTTTGTAGGGAGGCTTTCACACCTTTTGCTAATTTCTAATTAGGCACTGAGTCATGAGGGTTGTGATGCCTTCTGGCCCTGAGAAGTGCACATATACTCTGAGTTGGTAGTTTGCTTTGGGGGCTTGATTATCATAAGGATCTTGTGATTTCTTTCTAAATTTAGAAGACTTTTATACTCTTCTACATGTATATGTATATGTATTTTCCCTTCTTAAACCCATTCCCAATGAAAGTAGGTTGCCAGAAATAACAGCACCCTACCCCATCTAACTCCTCTGTAGTGGTTCTTCCTCTTGCATCCCATTTGTATATAATTACTCTTTTAGCTATTCTTAAACAGTTTTACTTTTCGAAGTCATATCATACTCAGGTCTACCCCAATCTTTCTTATATCCTACCTAATTACTAGTAACAATCTTAGACATAGATTTTACATTTTCCATACATAAAACGTAAACTTTCAATCCTTATCTAGTTCCTGGAAATTGGTCATTGATATGTACCTCATATTTCTCTTGCTTCTTGTATGCCAAATCTTTCATTGAGTTCAGGAATTTTTTTTAACAAAGACCCAAAAGTCTGATAGTCAATGAAACATCTATTTTTTTTTATTCAGAATTATGTTGAGCTTTCCTGGGTATGATATTGTTGTCTAGAGGCCCAATTCTTTTGCTCTTCTATATATAGTGTTCCAAGACCTGCAATCTTTTAGTGTCTCCAACGCTAGCTCTTGTGTTCTAATTGTGGGACCACCATATGTATTTTTTTTCTTGTTGTTCATAATATTTTGTCCTTGGTCTGGAGGTTTTGGAATTTAAGTATAATTTTTTGTGAGTTTTCCTCATAGGATCTCTTTCATGTGGTGATAGGTGGATTTTTTCTGTTTCTTCTTTCCTCTCTTGTTCTAATACTTCCAGACAATTTTCTTTAATTATTTATTGTATTATTGCATCAAGACTGTTTTTTGATCGAAACTTTCAGGTAATCCAATTATCCCAATGTTTCCTTTTCTTGATCTGTTCTCTACATCTATCATTTTTCTTATGAGATGTTTCACATTATTTTCTATTTTTTCAAATATGTGTGTGTATATATGTATATATATGCATATACATATATATACATATATATATCATGAAATATAATGTTTTCATCTCTTATAACTTCACTGGCTTCCCCTTCCCCAATTCTGATTTTCAAGGGGACATTTTCTTCCTTCAGATTCTGGATTTCCTATTCCAATTGGTTGACTCTTTGTTATAATCTTCTTGTTTTTCTTGTATTATTCTTATATTTCTTTATTAATTTCTCCTCGATCTCTCTTATTTGATTTTTAAAGTTTTTTAAAGTTCTTCAAAGAATTCATTTTGGGAAGGTGACCATTTGACATTACTCTTGGGGTAGAAAAGGGTTTCTTTGTTTCAATATCCTCCTCTGAAGAGAAATCCTGGTCTTCTCTACTCCCATAGTAGCTCTCTATAGTTGGATTCTTTCTCCTTTGCCTATGCATCTTTTGGGGTAATAATTTATTTTTTGTACTCACCTCTAGTCCTGAGGTATGGGGGATGGTGCCTCTTGCCTCTGATACTCTTCAATTCTCCACTCTGACCTTGAACTCAAACCAAGATCTCCAGCCTCCTGTGAGTGCCCATAGCCAGCAGTGTAGCTGCCCCACTGCTTCTTCACTCACCAGAGATGTACTGGTTCCTTCTCATCCCCACTGCTTTCCACAGTATAACTGAGTCTAGCGTTCCTTGTCAGCAAAGGTTCCCTAGGTCTTCCCTAGGTCAGACACTCAACTCCCCTCACTGTCCTAGGGGTAAAAGTTCCTGTGGCTGGGGATGAGGCAGCCTCCTGACCCAGCTAACCCCAGGGCTTGATGCTTGCTGTTAAAGCAGCTTGCTGCTTGTTGTTGAAGGGGATGCTAGACTGGAGGTTTTTATTCTTCACAGGAAGGAAGTCTAGTCCTGGGATTTTCCCCCAGGTCTTCCCCAATTATCCCAAGAGCACCCCTGTTCTGGCCCTACTCTTATTTGTTTTCATGGCTCTATGTTCATCCATTTTATCTCTTTTGTGGAGGAAAATCTTGAGATCTTGAAATTTTCTGAGCTATTCCTTTTTCTTCCCAGAATCCCCCACATAGTAACTTTCTACAGTCAAATTCTTTTTTTGTGGTTGTCTTTTTTCTGCCTATTTATGACTTGGTATTTTTATGTGAAATTTGGGCTCTACTCTTGTAGTGTCCTAAGCTTCTTGTGCTGGTGCTCAGGGCCTTGCTGCTGGCTTTCACTTGGCCTCTGGGCCTAGCTAATGGCTTGCACTGGAGGACCTCCCTTCTGCTTTTTACTGGTGGGTTGGGCCTCTGTATTGTTCTCCCAAGGGATGTGGTCTCACTGCTAGGTGGCCCCTGAGGGCAGGGCCTCACTACTGCTCAGCAATGAGGGCAAGGTCTTGCTGGTGGCCTGTGCTAGGGCTAGGGCTGGGGCTGCTGGGGTAGGGCCCTGCTGTGCTGCACAGACTACTGTCTTGCCTTGAAGGCTCCTAGCTTACTGGAAGGTGAAGCCTTGCTGGTGAATTGCCCCAGGGCTGAGAACCTCATTGCATGTCCCCTGCTATGAGTCTGGATGCTGCTGCTGCTCTTGGGCCCCCTGCTGCTGTTCCTCTCCCATCCCAGTGAAAAAGACCTCTCCTGCTGAGCTGGTAAGCTGATTCCCTGCTTCTAAATCAATTGCGGGGGGGTTCAAGTTGTTTGGAGGGGAATTTGGGAGGGCTCCATGGAGTACCATCATGGCCCTGGAAGTATCTGGAATCCAAGTTTCTTGAAATCAACGACTAGCTCTCTCTCTCTCTCTCTCTCTCTCTCTCTCTCTCTCTCTCTCTCCACACACACACACTCTTTCCTTTCTTCTTAATTTGTATTATCAGAACTTATCATAATGCCTGGCACATAGTAGGCACTTAATAGTTTATTTTTAATTAAAATTTGTTATTTATTTATTTTAAACATATTTTCTTTTTAAATTTTAAGTTGCAAATTATTTCTGCCTCCCAATTCCCCAACACCCACTGAGAAAGCAAACAATATGATATCATTTATATATATGAAATTGTGTAAAATATATTTCTATATTAGCCACATTTTTTAAAAAGCAAGAAAATAAAAAAAGTGAGAAAATTATATTTCAATTTACATTCAGAGTTCATCAGTTCTCTTTCTGGAGGTGGATAGCATTTTTTTCCCCATGAGTCCTTTGGATTTGTCTTAGATCATTGTATGGATCATAGTAGCCAAGTCTTTCACAATTGATCATTACAACATTGTTATTTACCATGCACAATGATTTCCCAGCTATTCTCATTTTACTTTGCCTCTGTTCATTTAGATTTTGCCATATTTTTTCTGAAATCACCCTCTTTGTCATTTCTTAGAGGATACTAGTACTTAACCACAACCATTTGCTATGACTTGTTCAGCCATTCCCCAACTGATGAACATCACCTTAATTTCCAATACTTTATCAATACAAAATAGCTGTTACTGATATTTTTGTACGTAGAGGTCATTTTACTTTTTTTTGGTTCTTTTTGTGGTATAGATCAAATAGTGGTATTGCTCAGGCAAAGGCTATGCACAGTTTTATAGCTCTTTGGGCACAGTTTCAAATTTTTCTCCAGAATAATTGGATCACTTCACAACTTTATCAACAATGCATTATTGTGCCTATTTTCCATCCCAACATAATTGACTTTCACTCATGCCTTTTGTATATGTAGAGTCCTTCTAACTTTCCTGAAAATATCAATGTTCTTAGGAATTATGTGTATCATCTTTCCACATAGGAATGTAAGCAATTTAAATTTATTGAGTTCCTTATGATTAATCTTTCATGTTTACTATTTTAGGCTTCTCTAGAGTCTTTTGTTTTATTGTCATTTTTTTTTATTCAGCTCTGTTTTTTTTTTTTCTCAGTCAGGAATTCTTGAATGTTCTCTATTTCATTATATATCAATTGTTTTCCCCTGAAGGATTACACTGTACTCAGTTTTGCTGGGTAGGCTATTCTTCGTTTTGATCTTTTGCTCTTTTGTCTTCTGGAATATCATACCCTATGCCTTCTGATCCTTTATTGTGGAAGGTGCTAAATCTTGTATGATCACAGCATGGCTCCATGATTTTTTTTATTTTTTTTCTTGTACCTTGCAATATTGTCTCCTTGAAATGAAAGTTCTGGAATTTGGCTATAATATTCCTGGGAGTTTTCATTTTAGATATATTTTAGGAGGTGATCAGTGGATCTTTTCAATTTGAATTTTACCTTCTGGAACAAAGCTATCAGGGAAGTTTCCCTGTATATTTTCTAGAAATATTATGTCTAGGTTCATTTTTTGATTGTGGGGTTCAGGTATTTCAATATTTCTCAAATTATGTCTCTAATCTCTTTTCCAGGACTGTTATTTTTTCTATGAGATACTTCACATTTTCTTGTATTTTGTCATTGTTTTGACTTTTTTATTGTTTCTTGATGTCACATGGGGTTATGAGCTCCTATTTGCCTAATTCTAATGTTTTCAGTGAATTTTTCTACCTCCTTTTCCATTTGTCTCATTCTGCTTTTTAAGTTCTTTTCTTCATTGAATTTTTATGCTTCTTTTACCACTAGGCCAATTCAGTTTTTTGAGGTGTTATTTTTTTAGTAGTTTTGTGCCTCTTTTACCAAACTATGCATTCTCTTCTCATAATTTTCTTGCATCATTCTCATTTCTTCTTCCATTTTTTCCTCTACCAAACATCTCATTCTTCATCACTTCCAGGAATTCTTATTGTGTTTGTGTCAAATTAGCATTTTTCTTTAATGCTTTGTTTGTACCTATTTTACTTTATTGTCACTTGGGTTTGTGTCTTGGTTTTCCCTGCTATCGTAACACTGTAGCCAGAATGGACTTTGTTTTCTTTGAATGACTCGGCTTGCCTCGTTGAGCTTCCCTGGACGCTGGGGCTTGCTCTTCCGGGGCAGGACCAGAGCTTCCTGTGTGATGAGTCGTGGCGCTGGCTGAGGGGAGGTGTGTTAACGTCGTCTACGCTGGGGGAGGGGCCAAGTCAAGAACCAATCGGCCCTGGTTGTTCAGGCGGCGCTTGATGATGTCAAAAACTCTATAAGAGGGGAGAGGACAGCTTGAAGATCCTCCTTTCCTTTTCCAGTTGGAGCCAGAGACGCCTACAGCCGAAGCTGAGCTGCCGGTAGCAGAGCTGACTAGAGGCTAGTGGGTAATCTTCTTACCGTAGAGGGGAAGCATGTATACGATTTTGCCTTATACCATCTCGCTTCTCTGTGGCCTCCTAGTTACTCTTGTGAGGCGGACTTATTGGGCCTGGAAGCTTTTGATGAAAATATCAAAATGGGGACGCTGGTTTGTGGGATTGTTACTGTGGAGTGTAAATACATGCTTTAGTTCTCCTGCCTTCTGCCTAGAGAATTCCTTATATCCTGCGGTTCTGGACCTTTTAGGCACATATGAGATTCTCTTTGAAATCATAAATTCTGCCTTCCTAATATAAACACACACACACACACACACACACACACACACACACACATATATATATATATATATATATATATATATATATATATATATATATATATATATATATATATATATATTTGAATCCCTTTTTTGTTGTTTTCTCATTTTTCTAGGCCATTTCTTGACTTTGAACTTTATGATAAAATTGGGCTCTAATAAACTGGGAGTGGGAAGGCACTGTCCCAAGGTTCAGGCTTTGTGATGCTATTTTCAGAGTTAGTTCTAATGGTCTGTAAGTTTTCTAAGCTTCCAAATTGGTGTGGTCCAGAAAGAGGTGTGGTCACTGCTCTCTTCTTCCGCATTCTCATCTTTATCCAGGACGGGACCCTGCTTCCAAGCAGCAACAAGCACTAGTTCTTTTCTCAGTGGTAGGACTGTAACCAGGTTCCTTGCTTTTATGTAGCCATAGGCACTAGTGCTCCTCTTCACCATAGAACTGAGACCAGCACCTCTGATTCCTTGTGACTAACCACAAGCCTTCCTCTTTACGCTGGAACATTGACCCAGAACTACAATTCAATGATAGAATTGCCAATCAGCACTAGCTATACCCAGTGCTATCAAAAGGTCCCCTGAAATCTTTTTTTTTAACCAGTTGTCCAACCCCCTTACCATTTTTACTCCTTTTGCCTGCAGCTGCCTCAAAGGCCTACTGTTGGTGCTATTGCTGCACTCCAGATAGGACCCCACCCTGGTGTCACAGACTTGTCCTGCCAACTTCTTAAGTTGTCTTTAGGCTGAAAAAAATCTCTCACTCTGATCTTTTGTCCACTCTGCCACTCCGCAATTTGATTTGAGGTACTATTTTCAAGTTCTTTAGGGAAGTGGGAATATTGAGAGAGTTCAGGTGTATGACTGCCTCAAATTTACCTTCTTGGCTCTGCCTTAATATCTTTAAATTGACTTGATCTTCCAGACCTGTCAAAGAAACAAACACATGTTAGCTCTATAGTTTAATCAAGTATGTGGATTCCTTGCATGTCATCTTTGCTGAGGTAGAATATAACTTAATTAACTTAGCGGAAAGATATTAGTGTGTTATCTAAGACAGCTATAGTTTAAGTGGGTTTCCCAGTCACATATGTACTAACTTTCAAAGGTTGAATCTAGGTTTCTTTGACATGAAGTATGCAGAAAAATATAACAGATATTGTGTTATACTTAGAATAAGGAAGATCTGAGCTAAAATAACAATTCAGATACATTAGCTATATATACATGAGAATATCATTTAAAATTGCTGGGACTCATTTCTTCATCTATAATATGAGGAGGGTTGAACTATGCAGCCTCTCAATTCTCTTCCTGCTCTGAATCTATGATGCCACATTAAAGCTCTCAAAAAAGTTATCTTTTTTAGACTAACTCACTAATTTAGAATACCTCACCTATCAATTTTATGTCGCAGTCTTGGCAATGTATTTTTTTTGCATTCACTTTGTTTTCTATTATGAGTGCTTATACAAATCCCTCACATCAATGTGGATTTTGTGGAAGATATTTTACCATAGGCTTCTGTACTTTGAAGAAGCTTACTTTCTGTTGAGAATCCTCTCTCTCTCTCTCTCTCTCTCTCTCTCTCTCTCTCTCCCTCTCTCTCTCTGTCTCCCTGTCTCACATTTCTCTGTCTTTCTCCCTCTTTCTGTATTTTACCTTTCTCTGTCCCTTTCCATCTCTCTACCTTTTTTTTCCTCTCTCCCTCTCTCCCTCTTTCTGTGTTTTTCTGTCTCTTTCAGTTTGTCTCTCTTTTACAACTATGTGAAGAACATCTTCCATGACAATAGTGAAAAATCCTAGAGGAGCATAGGTGAGTGTATATGTTGATATCTTGCACCTTGCTTTAATACTCAGTAAATTTTATCTCAACAAGATAGGAAAAAAAACCAGCAAAAGAAAGCATATATATATATTTTTTTTAATTTTAAATAACATATTAACAAAAAGATTATAGCAACTTATCTCAGGAATAATACAATATGACAAGGTAGGATTTATTCCAGGAATGTAAAACTGGTTCAATATTAGGAAAACTATCAGCATAATTGACCATATATCAACAACAAAACAACCAGAAACTATGTGATTATCTCAATAGATGCAGAAAAAGCATTTAACAAAACACAACACCCATTCCTATTAAAAACACTAGAAAGTATAGGAATAAATGGAGCCTTCCTTAAAATTATAAGTAGCATCCACCTAAAACCATCAGCGAGCATCATGTGTAAGGGGGATATGCTAGATGCATTCCCAATAAGATTAGGCATGAAACAAGTATGTCCATTATTACCCCTATAATTCAATTTGATACTAGAAGTGTTAGCTGTACCAATAAGAAAAGAAAAATAAATTGAAGGAATTAGAACAGTCAAAGAAGAAATAAAATTATCACTCTTTGCAGATGATATGATGATTTACTTAGAGAATACTGGAGAATCAAGTAAAAAACTACTTGAAATAATAAAAAAAAACTTTAGCAAAGTTTCAGGAGATAAAACAAACCCACATAAACTCTTGGCATTCCTATGTATTACTAACAAGGCCCAACAGCAAGAGATAGAAAGAGAATTTCCATTTAAAGTTATTATAGACACTATAAAGTGTGCATCTACCTGCCAAGAGAAACCCAGGGCCTATATGAACACAATTACAAAATGCTTTTCACACAAATAAAGTCACACCTAAATGAATGGGAAAACATCAGTTGCTCATGGTTAGGCTGAGCTAATATAATAAAAATTACAATTTTATCTAAATTAATTTATTTATTCAGTGTCATACCAATCAAACTACCATAAAATTATTTTACGGAGCTGAATAAAATAATAACAAAATTCATTTGGAAGAACAAAAAGTACAGAATATTACATCAGTAAGGGAAAATTCATGACCTCTGAGAAGACCATGGGCATATTTGAATGGTTTGGACTCTAGGAAGTGTAAGGAATTCTCTAAGTAGAAGGCAAAGGAAATATAACATTTATTTAGACTCCAAAGGATCAGATTCAAGGACCAATGCCCCCAATTTGATATTGTGGCAATAATATTCCAAAATCGATAAGTCCACCTCAGTATAGTAACAAGGAGATTATAACAAAATATTATAGCTGGAAACTAAGTCATACTTGTGCTTACCCTCAATGCTAGGGACCTCCTATATGAAGATCACATATGAATCCTAACTTTTAGCTCAGCACTCTCCGCTCTGCACTCTCCGGGTTCCATTGTGTCCAGTTCTGCTCTCACTCCTCAGTTTCTGTTCCATTCCAAGTTCTGTTCTATCTTTTTACACAGTTCTAGAAGTCATCTGGTTGACTAGGAAATCATCTGATCAACTAGAACTAAGGCACATACCATTGTCTCTGGTCTTTTTATCTCCTCTGAGGGCTTCAGGCCTTCCTCAAACTAGAAAACTAGTTTGCTAACTAGCCTGGGGGCTAAAACCTAATTAGTGAAAGGATGTGGGCCTGTTTCTAATTAGACCTCCCTTTGTTGGCCCCACTTGAAGCCCCAGCTGAAGGCTATTTAAGGGGAAGGAAAGATCTTTCACTTACTGAATGATTTTGCAAACATCAAGGGAATTAATAAAAACAAATGCTAGGGGAGGTGGTTTAACCATAACAGGCATTAGACTGTATTATAAAGCAGCATTCATCAACACTACTTGGGAATGGCTAAGAAAGAGAGAGGTGGATTAATGGAACAGGGTAGGTTCACAAGACACAATAACCAATGACTATAGCAACCTACTCTTCGATATACCCAAGGAATCCAGCCTCTGGGTTAAGAATTCACTATTTCACAAAAACTGCTGGGAAAATTGGAAAATGGTGTGGCAGAAATTGGGCATAGACCAATATATTATACTGTATACCAAAATAAAGTCAAAATGGGTTCATGATTTAGGAATAAAGGCTGATACTATAAGCAATTTGGGAGAGCAAAGAATAGTTTACCTGTCAGATTTATGGGAAAGGGAAGAATTCATGATCCAACAAGAGATAGAGAGCATAGCAAAATGGGTAATTTTGATTATGTTAAATTGAAAAGTTTTTGTATAAACAAAGTCAATGCAAAAAAGATTAGGAGGGAAGCAGAAAGTTGACAGAAAATCTTTATAACCAGTATCTCTGATAAAGGCCTCATATCTAAAATATACAGGGAACTGAGCCAAATTTATAGGAATACAAGTCATTCCCCTACTAAGAAATGTTCAAAGGATATCAACAGGCCATTTTCAGAGGAAGAAATTAAAGATAATCTATAGTCAGATGAAAAAATTCTCTCAATTACTATTGATTAGAGAAATGCAAATTAAAACAACTCTAAGGTACCACATCTCTCCTATCAGATTGGCTAACATGACAAAACAGGAAAATGATAAATGCCGGATAGGATATGGGAAAATTGGAACATTGTTACATTGTTGGTAGAGATCTAAACTGATCTAGCCATTCTGGAGATCAATTTACAACTATGCCCAAAGGGCTATAAAAATGTGCGTGCCCTTTGACCCAGCAATACAACTTATAGGGTTATATCCCAAAGAGATTATACAAGTGGGAAAAGGACCAGTATGTATAAAAAATATTAATAGCAGCTTTTTTTGTGGTAGCAAAGAATTGGAAATCAAAGGGATGCCCATCAATTGGTGAATGGCTAAAAAAATTGTTGTATGTGAATATAATGGTCAATTAAAAAAAATAATGGAACCTTAAAGCATATATAAATTATTTCTTATACTTATTATTATTATTAATCTAAAAAATAAGAGTTTTATTAGGACCTGAATATATGATGTCCCCATGGAAATGATGGTAGTGAAATAATAATGATGATGGTGGTGGTGGTGATAAATTAATAGCAGATTTATATAATATATGTATGTGTACATATATATGTATATATATACATATATGTGTAATTTATATATCTATGTATATATAGATAGATAGACACAGACACCCACATGTGCATATACACAGAGATTTAAATAATGCTGAAATTTTATTCCAATTTGAGAGATGAGAATGCCAAAATATTGAAAGAGTTAAGGTAATGAGATATTCCACTAATTTAAAAGAAATATACATACAGACAAAACTATCGAAAGAAAAAAAATCATTTTGAAAATTTGAAAACATTTAGAAAATAAATAAAATGATATTTTATTCATTGGGGAAAGTATACCACTGTAGTTTTTAAAATGAAGTTCAGATTTAATCTTTAATTCTGCCATTTAAAATATAGAAGTAGGGGGCAGAGCCAAGATGGTGGCTAGAAAGCAGGGACTTGCCTAAAGCTCTCTGCCAGGAGACTCAAAACACCTATAAAAATGGCTCTGAACTAATTATAGAACTGCAGAACCCATGAAATAGCAGAGGGAAGCAGGGCTCTAGCACAGGACAGCCTGGATGGTCCCTGGGTAAGGTCTATCACACAGAGCTGGGAGTGGAGCAGAGCAGAGCACAGCGTGGGCTGTGCCCAGACCAACCAGACCAAGAGCCAGGCAGAACATGCCCTAGTGCCCTGAATCAGTGAGCTGTGGCAGTTACCAGACTTCTCAACCCACAAACACCAATAACAACAGAGAAGGTTAGTGGGAAAAGCTGTGGAGACAGAGTGAAAGGAGTTTACAGCTTGGCTACCACCCAGGGGCCAGCAGAGGGGATGGAGCTATATAACTACAGCTGCAGTTGCTTTTGGTCCCAGGCCCTCCTGGTTGGAGGAATTAAGTGGCAGATTAGAGCAGGAGCTCAGAGCCTGCTTAGATATGAGTTGCAGTCCAGTTTGGGGTCCTTCAGGGAGGAGAGGAGCTGCTGTGGCAGAGCTTGCTGTGTAGAAATAGCTCTGAAAACAACAGTGCAGCCCCTCAAGATTAGGACAAAGTACTCTCTACTCTACAAGCAGTCATACCCTGTTGAAAAGCACAAGGATCAAATAGCTGGCTGGGAACATGAACAGGCAGCAAAAATGCTCTCAGATTCAGACTCAGACTTTGGAATCTTTCCTTGGTGACAAAGAAGACCAAAACATACAGCCAGAAGAAATCAACAAAGTCAAATAGCCTAAATCAAAAGCCTCCAAGAAAAACACAAATTGGTCTCAGGCCATGGAAGAGCTCACAAAGGATTTGGAAAAGCAAGTTAGAGAAATAGAGGAAAAATCAAGAAGAGAAATTAAAGCGATGCAAGAAAACCATGAAAAACAAGTCAATGACTTGCTAAAGAAGACCCCCAAAAATAACGAATAAAATAACACCTTAAAAAATATACTAACTCAAATGTCAAAAGAGCTACAAAAAGCCAATGAGGAGAAGAATGCCTTGAAAGGCAGAATTACCCAAATGGAAAAGGAGATCCAAAAGACTATTGAAGAAAATGCTACTTTAAAATAAGATTGGAGCAAGTGGAAGCTAGTGACTTCATGAGAAATCAAGATGTTATAAAACAGAACCAAAGGAATGAAAAAAATGTAAGACAATGTGAAATATCTCATTGGAAAAACCACTGACTTGGAAAATAGATCCAGGAGAGATAATTTAAAGATTATTGGACTATGTGAAAGCCATGATAAAAAAAGAGCCTAGATGTCATCTTTCAAGAAATTATCAAGGAGAACTGCCCTGATATTCTAGAGCTAGAAGGTAAATTAGAAATTAAAAGAATCCAACAAACCTCTCCTGAAAAAGATCCCAAAAAGAAAACTCCTAGGAATATTGTCACCAAATTCCAAAGCTCCCAGATCAAGGAGAAAATAATACAAGCAGCCAGAAAGAAACAATTTGCGTATTGTGGAAATACAGTCAGGATAATACAAGATCTAGCAGCTTCTACATTAAGGGATCAAAGGCTTTGAATATGATATTCTGGAGGTCAATGGAGGTAGGATGAAAACCGGCTTGGAATATGATATTCTGGAGTTCAATGGAGCTAGGATGACAACCAAGAATCACCTAGCCAGCAAAACTGAGTATCATGCTTCAAGACAAAATATAGATATTCAACAAAATAGAGAACGTTCAAGCTTTCTTAATGAAAAGACCTGAGCTGAATAGAAAATTTACTTTCAAACACAAGAACCAAAAGAAACATAAAAAGGTAAACAAGAAAGAGAAATAATAAGGGACTTAGTGAAGTTGAACCGTTTTGTTTACATTTCTATATGGGAAGATGATGTGTATAATTCATGAGACCTCCGTATTAGGGGCAAATTATCTCACATAAAAATGGCGAGAAAAAGCAATTCTATAGGAAGAGAAGAGGTGGCAGTTGAGGGGAACGAGTGAATCTTGCACTTATTGGATTTGATCTGAGGAGGATAACATACACACTCAATTGGATATCTTACCCCACAGGAAAGAAGGAGGAAGGAGATCAAAAAGGGGGGACGGTAGAAGGGGGGCAGATAGGGGGAGGAGGTAATCAAAAGCAAACACTTTTGAAAAGGGACAGAGTCATTGGAGAAAATTGAATAAAAGGGGATAGGATAGGAAGGAGCAAAATATAGTTAGTCTTTCACAACATGAGTATTATGGAAGAGTTTTGCATAATGATATGCATGTGGCCTATGTTGAATTGCTTTCCTTGTTAGGGAGGGGTGGGTGGCGAGGGAAGAGAGTAGAAAATTTGCGACTCAAAGTTTTAAGAGCACATGTTCAAAAAAAACATTTTTGCATTCAACTAGGAAATAAGATATACAGGCAATGGGGCATAGAAATCTCTCTTGCCCTACAAGAAAGCAAGGGAAAAGGGGATGGGTTGGAGTGGGGTGACAGAAGGGAGGGCTGACTGGGGAACAAGGCAATCAGAATGTATGACATCTAGGAATGGGGGAATGGTAGAAAGGGAGAGAAAATTTGAAATTCAAACTCTTGTGAAAATCAATGCTGAAAACTAAAATATTAAATAAATAAATAATAAGTTAAAATATAGAAGCAAAAAAGGTTCACAAATATATCATGAACTACAGTGAATATTTTCTTAAATTTATAAGGAAAAATAGCTGGAAATATCTTAGAAGGAAGGGAGCAGAGACACATATTAGCTGTATTCATGAGCTCAAAAATAATTGTTTCTTATTTACCTTTGTCTGAATTTTCAGTTTAACCAAGTTTTATTTTTAAACAATAATTTCCTCCTTTTGAACAAAACGCTAAGTTCTATCATCCTATATCACTTATTGAATAGCACCTGAAGACTGAGTTTACATTAGTACCATAATTCACAGGACAGCTACTCTATTTATCTTTAGCTATACAAAAGAAATTAACCTCAAAAATCAGAGGACTATGATGTAATAAATAGAGAGCTGACTCTAGAGAATCAGGAAGTCTATGAGTTCAAAGTCAGTCTCTTTCTCACAGTATGAATAAATAAAGAAATAGATAGATAATTAGATAAATACATAGATATGTGTATACATACACTCACATATACTAAATCACCTGGTTACTCAGTCAATCCACAAACATTAAGTATAGAGTAAATCACTTGCAGGTTGATAGGTGTTATATATTTTTTTAATGAAATAGTTCCTCATATTTATGCAGTGCCCTAGGAAACTCTACAAAACTGTTTACAGAGCAGCTTCTGTATTGCCTCACTAAAGGGAGTTTCGTTACCCCAAACTCCTGGATAAAATTGGAGACCCAATACAAAAAGAAGAAAAGAAAAAGGAAAAATACTTAAAATTAACTACCATTCTCCATTCCCTTCTACCTTACTCTCTGCACAGCAACATATACATGTAAATGGACCTGGGTTAGGTTAGACTTACAAGGCATAGCTGTAAAAATGGGAGTTTGATCTCACCTGCCTCATAGAGATTCAGGCTTCTTTCTTAACAATGTCAGACCATAAGAACATATCTTCCTCATCTTGTGTTATCCAAAGGTATCACATATGATGCCAAAACCTATTTGCAAAGACTGAAAACCATCCAGATGCTAGTGCCACTGACATCACTAATATGTTTCTAGAAAGGCAGAATATCAGTTTTTGGAAATGAACCAAAACTCTTTTGAATTCCTTGAAAATACCATTTGCTCTTTCTTTTTTTTTAAACCAATGGTGTCTCAAACTGGGAGGCCATACTTGGGGAGTATGCATGTATCACATTTATAATCCACCTGCCTGTTCAAGAGGCTATAATCTCTATGCAGTTGACAAATAGAATACAGAAGTGCAGGAACCTTTAAGTGCTATCAGAATTTGGAATGAAAATGTGTCTAAAATATAGATGTCATAGTAATGATCCAGTGATAAAAAAGACAAACAGCACAAAGGATAAAAAAAGTAACTTGTAGTAGACTGTAATGTATTATTTTAAATTCACTTATGAAATGTGTCAAAAAGGAAAGCTCTGTCCTTTCAGCTTTTCAAGATTCTGGAGCTAAATTTTCTATTCATTTGAAAATGGTATTGTGTGAAGTACACCTTGCCTCTATGCCCTAATATTCTTCCCTTTCTGTTCTCGCTGGCATACTCTTTCATTGGTCTGTGGATTAAATGTAAAGTATACACAGAGAGATTATTCATCCTAATTCTAGCAGCTGAGCCATTTTCCCTATTAATGTGTGAGCTTTCTATTTAAATTCTCTCTCTCTCTGTCTCTCTCTCTCTCTCTCTCTCTCTCTCTCTCTCTCTCTCTCTCTCTCTCTGTCTCTTTCTCCCCTCCCCCTCTTAACAACCTCCCCCTGCCCCCTCCCCCTGCCCCAAGGAAGTTGAATCACACTGGGTGATATTTTTCAGATTCACTTTTAATATATTCCATATCAACCAATATTTTGGGTGGATACAAGGGCAGTTGTTTCCATTACATATTCTGATTCATGTGTTGATAACCATATTGCTATAGATAAAATGGACTTCTGCAGACCTCTCAGGTCAGTCACATACTTGTGGGCAAGGCCATCCCTAAGCAAAATATGAAAGTAGACAAAAACTTCTGTTTCTACATTTCTTAAACCCTTTTCCAAGGATTTCTACTTGTTTTTTTAGCTCTATCGGAGCTACCTTATCTAGTATTCTTACTGCTCTGTCTGGAGACTAACTCATACTGTGACCTTTCCTGATTTCTCTGAGTCATCAAATGTTACCATATCTATGCTCCTTCTGATTGCCTCTAGATGACAGGTTAATCTGATGAAATAATTTGAATTTAGAAATCAATGGCTGATTGATCGCATTTTAACAGAGGCCTTCAAGTCCTTAATCCAAAAGGATGACTAAAATGGAAATTTTCAGCAAGACCAGTTGAGGGCATCTTTCTAGGTGAGGAAAGGTTTTGGAATTGCTTATATCACACATGAGATTATCTCTGCCTGTTTGAGAAAATCAGAAGAAGAGATAGTTTGCATTGAAGTGTCTTTTATAAGGTATGAAAAATCACATGGCTCTTTCAGCCTGGCAAGGAAGTAATAATTCGTGACATGACTAGCATGAGGCAGAAGAACTTGTCACCATACATATAATTTATTAGTTTCTCTTTTCTATGAAGAAGCATGACAGACAAGCAAAGAAGCAGGAGGCAAGTTGTCAAATCCTGACCTTGCACCTGGGGCTTGTTCTGCTAAAGACCCTCTCAGATGATGCTCGGCTATGAATCCAAACTGACATTAATTCCTCCCTTTCATTAATGAACAAAAAAACATGAAATAAAATGGCCCAGTCTTATATTTTTAACCTCAAGACCCTTCTACTTTCATCCAAATATTGGCAGATTGACATTTCAACATGCAAATTATTTGTAAAAGCTGCTCTGACTAAAAGTTGCAACATGGGAAATGTGGTAGTATAACATGCATCAAAATAACCCAATAAAATATAGAAATGTAATTTAGAATGTGTTATAATAGTACTCAGTATACGAGATTGAGGCAGCTAGGTGGCTCAGTGGATAAGCCTGCTGGGCCTGCAACCTTAGACACTTACTGGTCATGTGAGTTTGGGCAAATCAATTAACCCATATTTGCCTCAGTTCCTCATCTGTAAAATGGACACACAGTGGAGAAGAAAAAGGCAAACCACTTCATTAGCTTTGCCAAGAAAATCCTTTGGACAATTGGACAGGACTATACAATGGAACAATGACAACAATAACAACATGTGAGATTACCTCTCTGTAAACATCTTGGGGCAGCTAGGTGGTGCAGTGAGTAGAGCACCAGCCCTGGAGTCAGGAGGCCCTGAATTCAAATGTGGCCTCAGGCACTTGACACACTTGCTAGCTGTGTGATCTTGAGTAAGTCACTTAACCCCAATTGCCCTGCCTTCCCCCCTCCAAAACAAACAAACAAACAAACAAAACCACCTCCCTAGACCTCATGAGTCCTTCAGTCCAATTTGGAGGTTTGGGGCATATGATCAGAGAAACAGATATGGTCGTACCTGTCCTCAATATGTCATGGAATCAAGACATCTTACCTGTATTTGTACAGAACTTCCTACTTTTCAGAGAGTTTTCAAGTATGGTATTTCATTTGCTTTTCATAATATTCTTTTTCTGGTAAGTGTCACATAGATTATAAGGGGTGGAAGGGACCTTCAAGATGATTTAATCCATTCCCCTTATTTTTCAGATAGCAGGCAACTGAGGTCAAGGCCAAATAACTAATTTGTTGCATCACATATCTATCAAGATGCACATGCAGTTTTCAATATTCTTCTTTTATAGGGTCAGTCTTCTTAGCACAGAAATGTATGACATTCCTAAGTGAAGCATGATTGAGGAACTCATTGCACTATCCCTAAAATGCCTCAGTTGCTTCCAGGAAGAATCTTAGTAAAAGAGTCTCATTTAACTACTTACAGTATAGTGAGTCATACCAAAAACAAATATTTCCATCTAAAATAAAATTGAAACTGATATTTCTTATAGTGCAGTACAACTCTGAAAAGAAATCAGGAGGCTGAAGAATTTAGTATCTGAGTACCAAAACTACTTTTCACAGTTATCCAATTCTTCAACAATGATTAGTCCCTCTGCTGGAAGAACCCAGTGCTGTTGTGGCTTTCTCTTCCTATAGAAAGCATATTTCTTCTGCTGATATTAAACTCTGTACCATTCCAGATCTAGATCTACATGGTTGTTATGGCTGATGTGGTTATCTAATTGTCTTTTAACTAATTGTACACCCAAGACTCATTTAACCATCTTAGAAAAACAGTATATAACATCTATGTAAAATATACATCTAGACACATATACATATAGGCATATGTTACATATTACACATAGAAACTTACATAAATATATATATGTATATACAACAGGACACTATTAGAAAGAAATTACCCAAAATTCATCTGCATGAGCCCTTGGAGAACCATGGAGAACTCAGACTCTCCAATATCCTGAGGAGAAATGGAAGACACTAGCAGTTTATGTCAGATGATTCAAGAGGAGGAAATACTGTGATTGACAGAAATTCTCCAATTTTTATCTACTTATTTATTTGAAAAGTGGTATATCAGAGAAGACAGAAAGATAGCCTCAAAGTAAGAGAGATAGGTTCAAGTCCAATCTCTGGCACATAGTAGCTGTATAACCCAGGACAAGCCACTTAAGCTCTTAGACACCCACACAAATCTGAAATTGCAGAGTGGTTGCTAATTTTTATTGGCCGAGGGTATTTCCTCACAAGGAGTCCCTTTACTTCACCAAATATGTATGCATTTATCTATTACTGTGAATATGTATATGCATGTTCATTGATTGAGATGTAAATATACACTGTATATGTACATATGTGAATTTGCTGTTTCTCAGTGTATACTTACACAAAACACATTTATACATACATATGCACACATGCATATGTGTGCATACACATACGCACATGTATATGTATGCATACACACATGTATACATACATGCATACACACATATAATATATATGTGTGTATATATATATACACACACACATATGCATGCAAACATACATACACACATGGATGTATGGGGTGTTCAGGGAGTACAAGTAACTGGTTTGTGGATTTGCTGAGCTCTTTTCAGGGCTGCTTATCTAACTTGGTGTCCACCTTCCCCCAACTCTCACCTGTGGCTCCAAGAAGCTGTAGTATTTTCAGCTGCGACACACACCCTAGTAAACTGTCTTGCCAGGTTAAGGGTAGCTGAATCAATGAGTTAGGTGAATGTCAACCCCATACATATGAGATGTGTGGATGAGAACAACTTGTTCCAATGAATTTGGCTAACGCAGGTGCTGTGGTCTGATTAAAACTTAATCAAGCATCAAAAACACCAAGGCCATTTAATACATGCTAGGGCACTGCCAGTCATCTTGACTTTGGTCCTGCCACTGGACTTCAATGACTCGGGAAGACAGTAAGGCTGATGACTTTATCAACTCTTCCTCTTTTAAATGCAATTCATTCACAAATCAATACATTATCTGTGATGTCATTGGTCCTCTTCAAAAATGAAGGACAAACAATAACAACAATATACATAATTGTATGTTGACTTTATTATTTATATGCATGATTGTATATACTTAATGGTCATTGATAATGATGGTAGTGATGATGATAATGATAGTAATGATAATGGTGACAGTGATGATGGAGAAATAAAATATATAGGAAATATCTATGTGTTGCTTTATTGACATTTAACCCTCTGTGTGCTTAGGAAAGTCCTTTCAGTTCTTTGGGCCTCAGTTACCTTGTGGAAGAAAAAGAGAGGTTTGGACTCTATGATCTCTTGGGCCCCATTCAGTTCTAAATGATAATCATAAATTTACTTGTAATAGTAACCAGGGCGGGGCTTTTTGTTTTCTCTTTTAGAATGCTAAGGTAATCAAGTACCTTTGATGAGCCCTGCCTTTCAAATGTAAAGGCAAGCAATGTGGACTTTTTGTTGTCTTTCATTTCTTTGATTGAATCAAGAGTCTTTAACCTCCTTAAGAAGGCCTAGTTCACATAGGTTTGAGTCCCATGGTTGTGACACCCTTTGAGGCTGAAGAAGTGTATATAAACTCAGAGGTTACAGTTTTGCCTTTGGGGGCAAACTCATTGAAAGAGTGTTGGTGATGAGACTCTGAAGGAGTTGAAGCAGCTCCCCTGGCTTTGAAAACCCAGATGTTGGTGCTTCTCTGGTAACTATGCATTGTGATTTGGTTAGATAGAAACGTTGATATGTTTATCTTGTCTCTGTTTGTAATTTCTGTTTGAATTTGCTCTGAAGTTCAAGGTGCTGGCTTTTCCCCCCGAACCAAGTGAATGGTATATGCATGTTTAATTAAAGTAAGATTGTTAACCCCTTAAAGTTGCTTTCCTTAGAAAAGCATATCAAAGAATCTGTACTAGCAGCCTTCCTGTGTGCTTTTGTTGCTCATCTTCCACCCCCACAACAGATGATAGCAATATTGTTGTTACAATACTTAATATTTTTAGAATTGATTATAGTTCAGATTTTTAAAATATTTCACCTATATTATCCTTTAAAATACCTATATTACACTTATGAGGTGGGAACTACAGGTGTTTTTTTTTTTTTATCTTCCTAATGAGCAAAGTGAGCTCCTGGGAGGTTCACACTGAATAGGATCATAGGATCTGTTCTAGAACTGGAAGAAATGTTAGAAGTCATCTAGTCCAACCTCCTCATCTGCATGACAAGAAATTGAGACCTAGTGATGTTAAGTGACTCACCCAGGGCTACACAGAAACTGAGTATTAGAGATGAATTTCAGCCTAGGTTCCTCTTACTTTCAGCCACGATATTCTACAGTACACCACACCATCCATCACATTTGTTGATATGGAATTAAATCATGGTTTGGCATAAATTGGATATTTTCATCATGGTTTGTACTTCTTCCATTTGAGCCCGCTCATCATGCATTTATCTATTGTAAATAGAAGAACTGTGTTGTAGACACTTGGTACCACAATAACTTTCACATGATGGTTTATGATCTAATCTAACAATAACACCATTAGAAGTGGTAAAACTCAGTAATACCTTTTCCTGACTAGCCACTGCCAAGGAACTTGGCTACAAGGCCAGTTTGCTTGGTACAAGTTGATACGTGATCTCTCTTTATATCATTCCACTCAGTGTACTGTGTCTTTTTTTCTTTTAAAGACAATCAAATAGCAGCCCCGTTTCCCCCTGAGTGTTTGCCTCCAGGGCACAGATGTCGGCATGTAATAACTCCTAGATGACTGTTTCAAAGACTACTGCGGACTTCTACTTTCTGGAAGAGCACACATTAATCTTCATATTAGGGTTCAGATCCCTTTGGGGCATCAGCCACATAAGGCTGTTTGATGGAACTGTCATGATAGAATTCAAGGGATAATGTACCAAACTCTCAGAGATTTAAAAAAGGGTTCTGAACAGGTGCCAAAACCCCTACAAACATGGCAGAACTAAAAATTCTGGCTTCTGACGTTAAAAGAAGCTTTACTCCCTCTTGCTCTGTTCATCACAATCTCTATGATCGTGCTTTATGTTTGAAGAGGTGCAGCTGCTGCCGCCGATAGCATTATCCTGCACATATGAAGGGAGCTGAAAGGAAAATGTATGATGCATGATGAGCAATCACTCTCACACTGACTCTTCTTACTATCTATTTTTAAACTTCTTCTGTCTACCCTCGTAGACGACGTTGTAGTTTTTGTATTAGTGCCTCTTAGGGGTAGGGGTAGAAGGAGGTTCTAAGGAAATCAATCAATCCATGAAAGCCTGTAATTTTGAATTGGCTGTCACTGATAACAATACCCAGTTTTTGATCTTAATTACTATGACTACCCTCACTTATATTTTGGTGGCATTTCTGCTTGTGTCATGGTATCGTAGCCTTCAAGAGATGGAAGTAACCTTAGAGATCATCAAGTTCAATTCCTTCATTTTACAGATGAGGAAACTAAGGTTTAGAGACAGGGATATAATTCACCTAAGCTAGGAAGTAGCATATTTAGCAATTAAACACAGGTCAATTGGTTCCAAAACTGGTGCTTTTTGACTACGTAACGTTTTTGCTTTCATTTCTCTACATCTTCCACCCTTCCCATTTTCTTTGGTACACCTCTATATAGTACTTATGAAACCAGTCTTCTAATTGCCACTAAAATTGCCATGGTTTCCCTGAATTATTTTTATACATGACCATTGTCAATGAAATCAAAATGAGCCAAACAGAGAAGGTTAGAAACAAGGGAATCAGGAATCAAACAGAAGTTTAATTTCAAAGCAAGTGAAACAACTTGCAAGCAAGGTGGCAGATTAGACACATATGCCGAGGCTCTGCCCCTAGTGGGGAGATCTCAATACTTATACCAATGATTGTGCCCTGACAATGAGGGATAGTAGCAACAACATGACAGGTTTGATTCCTAGCAGGGCTTCATGACAAGAATTTGTCTAAGTTTGTCTGGTGCTTGTGTGAGCTCAGAGAACACCTGGTGCTGGTCAAAGCAATACAATTATTATGTTATTTTGCCAGATGGTGAGATCATTCAGAGTGTGAATGCAAAGGATTGTTGTTATGCCAGGCTCAAGGCACAAACTTGCTTGCTGGGCCTTGGCTCTGGAAAACAGTGTCTCCTAATATCTTTACATTACACATGATTATCCTCCAAGTACTCCATTTTCCACCCTAATTTAGCTTGTATTTACTTTCTATTGTGTATGTTGGCATATATGCAATTGTTTTTCTAGATAGAATGTAAACAATTTGAAGTCAAAGTCTATTTCATTTTTGCCTTTATTTTCCCATTGCTGTATGCAGTTCCTTACACAAAGTAGGCAATTTAAAAAATCCTGTGAGTTATCTCATTTTACTTATAATTTCACTTGGCAAAATGAGGCCTAATTGAGCTCTGGTGCTCATCAGAACTCTGAATCCTCAGATGGCACCACTTGTGTCATAATTATTTCTTAGTTTTACCTTCACCACATTCTCACATCTTATGTAGTCCACAAGAATATAGCTTCCATGATATTCCCACCCAGGACCTCCAAGGAGGACAAGGAAACTCTTCTTGGGGCATGGCAATCACTGCAAGAGTAAAGCTCCACTACAGACTCTTAGCTTCTAGACACCAATGTCAGGTGTCTGCTAGATGCAACTCAGGGAGAAAGAAGTTACTAGTTGGTGAATGGATGAACCAAATGTTATTATGTGAACATAATTCTGCCATACATTAATACAAATGTGATATATTCAGAGAAACTTGGGGAGCTTTAGAGGATATGATAAATGGTGAAACAGCATAATTAGGAGAATAATCCTCCCCCCCCCCCCAGTTACCATAAAAATGTAAAAGAAAGCAACCTTAAAAGAATTTGGTATTCTAATCAATCAAGTGACTAATTGTGACTTGAGGAGCCTAATAATGAGGTATGCCTCTCATCTCTTGGTAGAAAGGTGCTAGACTACGTTTATTGTGTGAGATATGCATTTTTATCCATGGTCAGTGTGTTGATTAATTCTGCTTGACTATCCACATTTTTTACTATGGATGACTTTTTTTTGGAGGAATTAAATTAGAGGGTAGTAAAATATATTAAAAAGAGCATTAGTAAAACATTTAGAGATGAAAACAAAAAAAAAAGAATTAAAGGAAAATAAATGTATATAACATGGTTTCTTCTGGAGTGTGAACTTTTATTGTTAAATCTTTCAATATGATTTGCTTACTTAGTAATCCTATGTATTTTGTTTTATGCTTTTAAAAACATTTTTTTTTCCTGAAAAGGGGTTCGTAGCTTCATTAGACTGCAAAAGAGATCCATGACACAAGAAAAATTTAAGACTCCTTAATAATAGAACCATTTTGCTACTACCTTGTTAAATTTAATATGTACTTTTTAAAAAGGCTATTAAGAGAATAGCCTTATTTAAATATGCATTTTAAATACACAGTCATTTCTTGTTCTCCAATTAATCAAATGTATAATTAACACCTATTACCGGTTAAGCATAGTGCTAGGCAGTGGGGTTCCAAAGACAAAAGTGAAACAGTCCTTATCCTCAAGGAAATTACATATTAAAAGGGGAAACAATATGCACATGTAGGAATATTCAAGACTCATAAAAAGGGTATTTGATATAAACTTGAAGGAGAACCACTAATAGTGAAAGAGTAAGGAAATACCTTATACAGAAAAGGATAATAATCAATAGTGAAGGAAATCAAAGGTTCCAAAAGGAATAGAGGAAGCAAGAGACTTCGAATCCCAATACATAGTTACCAGAGTTCAACAAAGTCTCAGCATCAGGGTTACAAGCTGGAGGGCCCTTAGCTACAGCTGCCCAGAGTCTCCACATCAACACCATCTCGAGTGAGAGCCCTGCGCAAATGGCTCTGTTCTCTCTTCTTATAGGGCTTCAGATATCATCAACCGTCATCTGAATGACCAGAACTTAGGCTGCTATGATTGGCTCTTGAGTTAGCGCCTCCCCTTAGGACCCTGGGAGGTTCACATCCACATAGGTTAGGTTAACACCTAATAGGGGTTAGAGCCTGGGGCTTAGCACTTAGTAAGACTCAATGAAATACACTGAATTACTCAAAGGAAACAATAACCAAACTCTTCAAGCGCACTTGTTGAACTAAGTGCTAAGAGCCCATTTTGCTTACCAGCACACCAGAATCACCAGATGAATTAGGAGTTTTTCACCATTTGGAACTGAAAGACACTGAAAACATACATTAACTCTAGAGCTGAATGGAAAACTACATTTCGGTTCAGCTCAGAGACTATGAATACTATGTTGTACCATTTGGGCTCTGTGACAGTATTTTCCCAATTTTCAATGATTCATGAAGACAATTCTTTTAATATCTGTGAGATTGGAACTATGCTCAAAGGGTTATAAAAATGTGCATACCTTTTGACCCAGCAATACCACTTCTAGGGCTATATCCCAAAGAGATAGTACAAGGGAGAAAAGGACTCATATGTACAAAAATATTTATAGCAGTTCTTTTTGTGGTAGCAAAGAATTGGAAATCAAGGGGATGCCTATCAATTGAGAAATGGCTAAACAAATTGTGGTATATGAATGTAGTGGAATACTATTGTGCTATAAGAAATGAGGAGCAGATGGACTTCATAAGAACCTCTGGAGAGACTTGTATGATCTGATGATGAGTGAAAGGAGCAGAACAAGAAGAACATCGTACACAACCACAGACACATTGCTTCTGTGATGACTGACTTTGATAGACTTGGCTTTTCACAACAATGCAAGGTTCTAAGACACCTCCAAAAGACTCATGGTGGAAAAGGCTGTCCACAGCCAGTGAAAGAATTATGGTGTCTGAATGAAGATTGAAGCCACCTATTTGCTCTCTCTTTTTTTAAAATTTAATTTAATTTAATTTTCAGTTTTGTTTCATCTTTCTGATGGTTTATTTCATAGGTTATAATTCTTCTTTGCAACTTGATTATTGGGAAAATAAGTTTAATGTAAAGGTATATGTAGAACCTATATCAGATCACATGCCTTTTGGGGGGGGAAGTGAGGAGAAGAGGGGAAGAAAATTTGGAACTCAAAAAACTTGTGGAACTGAGTGTGGTAAACTAAAAAAAATTAATTAATTTTAAGAAAACGAAAAGACCTATGAGAGGAGATAGTAGCCATATAAGTAGACGACATCTTGTTTTATTCCATGGATCACACACAATATCACTGATCCAGATGGTCCCAGTTGTCCCAATGCAATTGTATAATGGTATTGGTGTCATCTATATACAAGGTTGAAGGGGAAAAAACTGAGTTTACACAGGAGAAGTTAATAATCCTAGGGTATATTAATAATAAGAATAATAATAAAGTAAGTACTGCCCTGACACAGCCCCTAAATCACAAAGGACCTGAAGTCATTTCTGAAGTTTGTAGCATATCGTGTTGCTTCATTAAAGATATCTCATCATTAACTATTGCCTCCTCTTCACTGACCTACTAACAAGTTTTAAGAATATTCAGGGACAGGAACTTGCTAAGCAAGCATTAGAGGAGCTGAAGAGACTTCTTCACTGAATGCCTTTTTTCTATTCCTTGTATGCTATATTCCATTCCTTAACTCTGTGCTTTTTTGAAAGTTGTCCACAACGTCTAGATTGTGTTCTTTATTTATCACTTCCTCTTAGAATTTCTACATTACTTCCAAGTTCAGTTAAAGCACCTTTTCTCATTCCCAATATCTTCTGGTGTCACCCCTCCTCAAATTAACTTCGTTGTTATTTACTGCATACACCTGAGTACGTATTTCCCCCTATAAAATGTAAGTTCCTTGAGGTCAAAGACTGTTTGATTTTTTAATTTTGTTTTATTTTTATTTTTGTCTTTCATTGTATCCTAAGGGTCTAGCTTAGTGCTTGGTACCTAGTAGCAGTTTAATGAATGTTTACTGATTGATAACTGGCATTTATATGGTCTTTACAGATGACAAAGTACTATACAAGAGTTTTCTTATATGAAACTCATAACATCACTGTGAGGCATGTGTGTTATTATCCCCATTTTGAGAACAAGGATCAGTGAGGCAAAGTTACTTGTCCATATCTCCATAACTAGTGAGTGCCAGAGATACAATCTGAATCTAGGTCTTCTTGATTCCATGTTCATCACCCGATCAAGTGCATGAATGTTGATTCAGAATTAGAAGAGGCCTTAGAAGCAAGAGTCCAACATCAGTCATTAAGTCTTTCACTAATTTATACATGAGGAAACTAAGGCCTAGAGAAAAGCAAATCATTTAGGATCACACAGCTAATAATTATGTGATGCACATTTTAAACTAAGTTTCATAAGCTGATAGATTTAGAAATGGAAGGGATGTTAAAGGTCAAGTCCAACTCACTCATTTTACTGAGGCTCAAATAGGCAATAAGTTCCAGAGGTCAAGCTTGACCTTGACTCTATATCTTCTGCTGTAACCACTAAACCTTACTGTTCATCTACTATGTCAAGCTGATTGGTGAAGTCCTTTTTTGGTGGATGTACTACTTATGCGGCTAGGGCTATATCAGGCAAACTCTCAAATGGGACATCTCTAAAACATGAGACCCCTGGTCATGCAATGATAGTTCAGCAACTCACCTAGTCTGTGAGGTTTTTGCCTTTGGCTCATAGATATCTTGGTGCCTTCCCACTCTCTAGATATCCCTTGAAAGTACTCTTTAACATAGCTCTCTGTATTCTGTAGTAGCCTTCCTTACTTTGAGGTATCTAGGTGGTATGGTAGGTAGAGTTCCAGGCCTGTAGTCAGAAAGATGAGTTCAAATGCAGTGACCTACTTGCAATTCTGGGCAAGTCACTTAACACCTGTCCTTATCAGTTTCCTAAACTGTAACATGAGGATTGTAATAGCATCTACCTTAGGGTTTTTGTAAAGTATTTAGTACAGTGCTCAACACATATATGTGCTTAACAAATGCTTTATCCATCCTCATCTAGATCTCTTTGGCAATGTCCCCTGACTCAGTTTCTTCTAATTTACCTTTTTACAAAGGAGGTGTATTTCTCCTTACCTCTTTTTATTTCCTATCATGGTTTTCAGGACAGAAGGCCTAAAGGTATGATGCTACATATGCTAATATCTGAATTTTCCCTTAGCACACCAGCATAAGATCCGAGCAGCTACACATACCTCACAGGGCTCACACTTATTCAGACATAATTGAATCTCAAGTATTACAGAAAGATGCTTTAAAGAAAAGTTGATTGTAAAGCAAATGCTATTTTTCCCATTGATTTCTACATTATAATCAGAGATGTGTTCCTACTAGACTAGACTGAATTGAAACAGTTGTTGAAGAAGGACTTATGATAATGGCCAGGCCCTTGTCATGCTGAGCACTCACACTATTATATCTGATGGGAGTTATAATCTCCTCTTAACATTTCACTTTCATTTAGACACTTTCCTGGCTCTAGTCCTTCATGATGCTCTTGACCTCTCTTCTATATGGATTTCCCTAGCCAATGAACTATAGGAATTCCTCTCAGCCTGGATAATCAGTCCATGCTCATTGCATCATTACCTTTGCCCTTTATATCTTAACTGATGGTGTAGTAGAACCAGAGAGGAAAATCATCTTAGTAATAGTTGTCTCTTCTAGTGTATGATGTGCTCTAGCCTGAAATTACCTTATGTTTAGAAATTGGAGTTCTGGAACACATTAGTTGATAAGCATTTTTTAACTCCTACTATGTGTCAGGCACTGTCCTAAACACTGGGAATGCAAAAAAAAAGTCAAAAACCCAAACCAAACAAAATAAAGAAAAAAATCCAGTCCCTGAACTGGATTTATGAACTGGAAAGTTCATAATCTAATGGAGAGAGTTAATTTCATAATTAATTCTGTATCTCAAGCTTATTAAAAAGGATTAATACTTTTCAACCATAACATTATTAAGAATTAGGCTTTTCCTCATTTTTTGCTTTTCTTCCTTCCTTCCTTCCTTCCTTCCTTCCTTCCTTCCTTCCTTCCTTCCTTCCTTCCTGCCTGCCTTCTTCCCTCTGTCCTTTCCTTCCTTTATTTATTTTTTGTAATGAGTTTCTCTTTCTCACCCAGGCTAGGCTGGAAGATTGGAAATCACTCACAGTCCCAACCCTGTAGTAGTCAACACACTGGAGCTTTGATCTGCTCCATCTCTGATCTCTGAAATTTCTTCCTCTTCTCTCCCCTTAGGAATTCTGGTGGCCCCTCAGTCCTGGGGATTCATCATATTGTTGCTAGATTTATTACAAACACCAGATCAGCTTGGCTCACATCAGCTCAGAACTCCTGAGCTCAAGTGATCCACCAGCCTCAGCCTCCCCGGTAGCAGTAAGTTCATGTATGTGCTATCCCACCTGGCTAGAATTAATTGTCAGTTATACATTATATGTTATATAATAACTGAATGTCAGTTACAGAACATGGCTATATCTACTCTCCAAATTTAACAAATTTGGTCTCAAAATGACACACTGTAGTGAGAGGTGAAAGGGGACAAGCACCTTGCAAGCACCTATTGTGTGCAAATTGCTGTGCTAAGCACTTAACAATTATTATCTCATTTAATCTTCACAACAACCTTATAAAATGCTATTATTAAACCCATTTTAGAGTTGAAGAATCTAAGGCAGATAGAGATTAAATGAACATTCCAGGGTCACAAAGCTAGTAAATGTCTAAGACTGTATTTAAACTCAAGTATTCCTGACTCCAGGCCCAGCTGTCTATGCACTGTGTCACCTAGCTGACTCTAGGATCATATGATTATATATTTAGAGAATATAAATATATATGTATATATAATGTATATATAATATATATATATATATATATATATATATATAAATTGGATAAAACATAATTTCTGATATGCTTGGATTTGCCTGGATTCATTTGACAATGGTTAATGCAGTAGAAATTGAGGAAAATTTAGCAAAGCTGATGGCAAGGCATTAAAGAGTTTCAGTCCACATTAATGTAGTGTATTCCCTATCAATTAGGTGTTAGATCCTTTGGAATATAGTGATACCAATATGTGCAAAAATTTGGGATTTTTCCGTATAAAAATAGAATAAACTCAGAGAGTAAAATGAACATGCCTCCCTTTTAGCAGAGGGGAGGGCTATATCTGAGGAACATTTCATTTCAGACTTGATGGGTGTATTGAGAATAAAGAACAGAAAGGGATATAGGCTCCCAATTTCAAGAACAAATACTTTTAAAACTAGGAAGTTCAGCAAACACTTTTAAAAATGCAAGAATTCTAATTTAGTATTAGCAATGGGAAGTTTATTGAAAAACCACAACTTTAGTTTGGTCCTTCAAAAGGTAATCTAACACGGTCCTTAGGAGCAATAAATTAAAACCTTTGATTTACAGTGATAAACATATCAGAGGTTGCCATTCATTTCAGATAATTTGTGTTAAATTGAATAGGAGCTAAATATCTGCAAATTAACATTTGACATTCCAAAGAAACATCTGGGAAATTTTCATTATATTTAATCTTCATGCTAGAAGGTTGCTTTTTTTTTCTCCCCCACATTGCTAGTCCAATAAATGAAGGAGTACAACATCTCTCCTGTCAGACTGGCTAACATGACAAAACAGGAAAACGATAAATGCTGGAGAGGATATGGGAAAATTGGAACATTGCTACATTGCTGGTGGTGTTGTGAACTGATACAGCCATTCTGGAGAGCAATTTAGAACTATGGCCAAAGGGCTATAAAATATGCATACTCTTTGGCATACAAGTGGGAAAAAGACAAGTATGTACAAAAGTATTTATAGCAGCTCTCTTTGTGGTGGCAAAGAATTGGAAATCAAGAAGATGGCCATCGATTAGGAAATGGCTAAACAAATTGTGGTATATGAATGTAGTGGAATACTATTGTGCAATAAGAAATGAGGAGCAGACAGACTTCATTACGACCTGGAAAGACTTATATGAACTGATGCTGAGTGAGGGGAGCAGAACCTGGAGAACATTGCAGATGATTACAGACACACGGTATCTGTAAAGACTAACTTTGATAGACTTGAGTCCTCTCATCAATAAAAGATTCAAAGACAGCTCCAAAAGACACATAGAAAAAGCTATGCACTTCCAAAGAAAGAATTATGGAGTCTGAATGCAGACTGAGGCAAGGTATTTGCTCTCTTTTTTCCCTTCTTTTTTGGTTTTGTTTCTCCTCTCTCACGATTCGTTCCATTGGTTATAATTCTTCTTTACAACTGGACTATTATGTAAATAAGTTCAATGTGAAGGTAAATGTAGAACCTATATAAGATTACATGCCATCTTGTGGGGGGGGCGAAAGGGGAGAGAGGGAGGGAGAGAAAATTTGGAACCCTAAAACCTGTGGAACTGAATGTGGTAAACTAAAAATAAAAAAAGAAATTAAGAAAAAGAAATAAATGAAGGCGGATTACCTCTACTGCAAATATAACTGAGAATTATTTGGTTTCCCGGTATTGCTAAATAACAAGGTACTTCCTCAGACTCCCATAGGAAAGAGCAATTATACCTATAAATTGAGCATAACGCAATAGAAAAAATAGGAATAAGTCTATGATTATTAAACTGTGTCTATATACAAAGCAATTTGATTGGGAGGGAATAGAAGTACAAAGGTTTTTTTTTTTTTGAAACTTCTGGATTTCCTTATGTCAATTGAAACTAGAAATAGGGAATGGAGCTGTGATTTCATTGTAATAGAGAGCTTGTGAGTAGGGAAACTTTTTCTATTAATGTGATCTCGATTGACATGTTCTTTGTAATTTATAGTCTTAACGTTTTTCCTAATGTTCTGAGAGGTTAAATGCATTTCCAAGGGTAACACAAACAGATTGTACATTCCAATTTTCCTTTTTTTGTTTGTTTTGTTTTATTGGATATTTTTTTTGGGGGGGGATTTTACTTTAAAATTTGGTTTCAGTTAGATTCTCATGAAAAGAGAGCTGAATTTCAGGAAAACCAGGGTTCTATTCCCACCACTGATTCAACTTTCTTTCCATGAGAGATCATGTTGCTCTGATTGAAATACAATTTTGAAAAATACAATATCCCCCAAAAAGGAGCATTGGAATGGACAGTAATGATTGAATTAGGATTATAAAGAATATAAGAGAATAAAATTTAATTACAAAGCATTCCTTGGGAAAGGAAAGAAAAGAAAGGAACAAACATTTATTAAGTACCTACTGTGCAGCAGGTACTGTGCCAAGCACTTTACAAATATAATACCATTTGATTCTCACAACAGCCTTGTGAAGTAGGTACCCATTTTGCACTTGGAAAAAAAACCTATGGCAAATAGAAGTTTAAGTGACTTGACCAGAGTCATACAACCAACACATGCTTGTTACTGGATTTGAACTCATCTTCCTAACTCCAGGCCCAATACTCTCTCAGTTTTCCTTTGGGGGGAAGAATATTCATCTCAGACATGCAGGGCCTCCAGTGTACGTTCTAAAATGCACTTTAATACTTTAATCATCTGTAGTTCAATCTACCTGAGTACTTCTGCTAGGGCAGATCACAATCCCTTTTATAACTGTTTTATATTGTCCCAATGAGCTGTCGTGGTGGAAAAAAATCATCATTTGAAAGACAGCCATCTGTTGATGGGCCTCTCTGTAGTTTAACTAGGCCAGTTCCCAGATGACATACTGTCTGTCATCAGTCCCATCTTTGATGCCTTTCCAGCATGATAGCACTCTGCTAGCATTAACTTTAAGAGCTCAGGGTAACTTCCATACTTCGAAAAAACACAAAAGGGTCAAGGTATTATAAGAATGAAATTCCGAAAGATACATTCAACATTCCTTAGATTCTTTTTGACCAGTCCTACCATTATCACTCAGGAAGATCTACATGAAAGATCTAATCCATGAAAGTCTAGAATGTTAGAAAGCAAGATGCATAAGAGTAGGCATTGTGTTCTTTCTTTTATATGCCCAGCACCTATCACAATGCCTGGCATATAGTGGGTGCTTAATAAATGCTTATAGATTGATATGAGATAGATAAGATAACCCACCAGTTGCATATGGTATTTGTATCCCAGATGCTATAGGGACTGTTCTTCCTATCCTCACTGCTTAACATAGTGACTGGTACATAGTTAATGTAGTTAATACATTAAGTAAATGTATAAATCCATTTATGAATTAAAAAACCTGACCAAAAAAGGTAGAAAGTGTTTATGCAATGCAGATTTTTGACCAATATAAATTGAAATGGATCTCTGCTGACTTCCAGTCTAGCATAGTGCTAGAGCTCTCTAACATAGGTTTAGTGACAGAGATATATAGAGATGGTGATTGAGATGCTAGAGGTAGAGACAGATACAGGTGAATGAAGATATAGATCTTTTTATCATCTATCACTCCATCTATCATGTATTTGTCTCTTTATCCATCCATCTATCTATTGATCTCTGTCTTTCTGTCAAGCACAGTGCCTGGCAAATGACAACTGCTCTATAAATATTAACTATTATTTTTATCTACCTAGGTCCAGACCTATCATTTCAACAATATGGGAATTCTCTTTTAAAGACATTTTTTCATTAATAAAGAACCATAATTAATTAATAGCTTGTAGTTTTAGTGAATTACCTCTAGTACAGAAAGTTTAAGTGATTTTGTTATAGTTACAAGGAAAATATATACTAGAGGCAGGTTATACAGAAATACATAGGAACATAGGTCTTACAATTACAAGGCTGGTTTTCTACCCACTGTGCCATGCAGACTCTGCTACATTTAAAGTGCCTAGTAATCTTAATTCATTACATAATTATTAAATGTCTAGTATATGAAGTGTCCTATATTAACAGTTAGAAGAATTATAAAGATATTAAAGTGTTGGTCCCTGTACTTAAGGAGTTTATGCCCTATTAAGTGTAAAAGAAGTGCACAGATCAATATGATAAAAATTAGAATAATTAATTCACTGGCCTACATTATAGTATTACTTATGTCATTAAAATATTTAGTTAGCATTTAGCGATTTGCACACTTCACTCCGTTACTCTGTATGTGTTTGCTTTGTGTATGTTTTGTACATATCTATATCCAAGTAAGTGTGTATGTGTGTGTGTGTGTGTGTGTGTGTATGTGTGTGTGTGGCTGTGGGGGGGGGTGAGTGCACACTGCTTATCCTTTCACAGCGTAAGAAGACAGAAACTTTTTTTTCTGTTTTCTCTCTAGCCTTACCCCCCTTTCACAGTGTTAGGCACATAGTAGACACTCAATATAATTTCACTGATCTATTGATTGATTCAGTTTTAAGTGGGGCCCATCTCCGGTCATCCTGATCTGTATCTTACCACTGGGCTCTGATGGTTCCTGAGGAGAAAGTGAGGCTGGTAACTTTGCACAGCCCTTCCTCACTTAAAGCCAACTTACTTGCAAGTCATGGTATCACCTTCCTGATGTCATGGTCCTTTTTGAGAACAAAGGACGAACAACAACCTGTGAGTAATATGAGCTGCCCCACTGAGGACCCAACTGGCCAGTTTCAGTTGGACCACCCAGTTCCTTCCTTTCTTCTTCTTCTCCTCTCCTCCTTTTATCCCTTTTGTCCACATAGGGTATAATACCCTAACCTGGGCGTGCTCTGCCCAAAGGCATGTGGTCTTCATCGCTAAAACCTTGTAACATATCTTGGGTTTCACAAGCCAGATTTTTTTCTTAAGGACGAGGCCTTAAACCCAAATCACTCTGGATCTCTTTTATTGGCCAACAACAGGCCCCTGATCAAGCCTGCCTGCTCACTGTTTGAGCCCTGATGGCTCAGAGTGAATGGAAATAGCAACTGTTTCTGTTTTGGTCAGAAACCCTGAGCATTTTCCCCTTCCAGATTGATCTTTTTGGACTAAGTAAAAGAGTTCATTCTTTGCCTTATTTCTTACCTAGCCTTAATCTCTGAATGTGCATTATCTCAGTCAAAATTAGACCTCAGAAAGAATTTAGCTTAAAAAGGCCAAGGTGTCCCACTGCATCTCATTAACATCTTCAGTTATCCTGATGTACATCTTGCCACTGGGCCCAGATGGCTCCAGAGGACAAAGTGAGGCCAGTGATTGTGCACAGCCCTCCCTCATTTAAATCCAGTTCACTTGCAAGTCATGGCATCACCTTTGTGTTGTGGAGTGTTCTTTGAGAACAAAGGACAAACAACAACAGTTTTAAGTATTTTTTACTTTCTAAATGATATATTTTTACACCCCACATTTGTTTCTAAAATCATAGGTATATTGTCTTCACATCACTGTCCCTTTCATTTTATCCTATTACACTCATCGGAGTAGGTATTCATCAGGAGTCAGTGTATTCTAGTGGAAGAAGTCCAATAGAAAGTGTTCTGGGTTAAAGTTAAAAGATATGGGTGTCATAAAGAGGGGAAAAAGACCTATTTGTACAAAAATATAACAGCTCTTTTTGTGTTGACTAAGCATGGGAAATTGAAGGGATGCCCATCAACTGGGAAATGACTAAACAAGCTGCGGTATATGATTGTGATGGAATATTATTGTGCTATAAGAAATAACAAGAAGGATGATTTCAGAAAAAAAACCTGGAAAGATTTCCATGAACTGACACAAAGTGAAATGAGCAGAATTAAGAGACCACTGTACACAGTAACAGCAATATTGGATGATGAAGAATTGTGAATGACTTAGCTATTATCAGCAGTACAATGACCCAAAACAATCCCAAAGTACTAATGATGAAGCAAACGATCTGATTCCAGAGAAAGAAAAGATATTGTATTAATACAGAATGAAATATGTTATTTTTCACTACCTTTTTTAAAAAAGTTGTGTCTTCTTATACAAAATGACTAATATGGAAATGTTTTACATGCTTGCACTTATGACCAATGTCTGATTCCTTACAAGCTCAGGGAACGGGAATTGGAGGGAGGAAAGGAGGGATTCAATGTGTAACATGGAACATTAGCAAAAAAAATGTTATAAAATTGTTTTAAAATATATTTGGGAAAAAGAAAATATTATACATTAAAAAGATGTGAATTGAAATCCAGCCCTTACACATAATAGTTATGTACCTCTGGGCAAGTTGATAATTATTTCCACAGCGGGTGAGGGCGAGATGACTGCTGGAAAGCAGGGACTTGCTTAAGCTCTCCCCCAGGTCCCTACAAACACCTGTAAAAATGGCTCTGAACAAATTCTGGAGGTGCAGAACAAACAAAATGTCAGAGGAAAGCAGGACTCAAGCACAGGAAAGCTTGGATGGTCACTGGGAAGGGTCAATCACATGGAGCTAGGAGCAGAGTACAGCACAGCACAGCATGGGCCATGCCAGGACCAACCAGACTGGGAGCTGGGTAGAACGGGCAGTAGGGTCCTGAATCATTGAGCTGTGGCAGTTACCAGACTTCTCAACCCACAAACGCCAAAGACAACAGATCAGGTTGGTGGAAAAACTGATGGATCAGAGTGAAAGGAGTGCATGGTCAGCCCCAATCCCAGGGAGCTGGAAGTGGTGCAGTTCTGGGGCTGCATCCAGAGCTCCAGCTATGGCTGCTTCCAAGCCCAGGTCCACCCTGTGGGAGGAATTAAGCTGCAGATCAGAGAGGGAGTGCAGAGCCTGCTTGGATCTGGGTCATAGTCCTGGATGGTGGTTCTTGGGGGAGAAGGAGCAATGGTGTGGCAGAGCTTGCTTTATAGAAATAGCTCTGAAAACAGCAGTGCAGCCCCTAAAGCCTGGGACAAAGTACCCTTTACTCTACATGCACTCATACCCTGACAATAAGCTCAAGGGCCAAGTAGTTGGATGGGAACATGAATAGGTAGTGAAAGTGGACACACATTCAGACTCAGAATTTAGAACCTTTTTTTTTTGGTTACAAAGAATATCAAAACATACAAGAAGAAGAAGTCAACCAAGTCAAAGAGCCTACATCAAAAGCCTCCAAGAAAAATAAGAATGGAGCTCAGGCCATGGAAGAGATCAAAAAGGATTTGGAAAACCAAGTAAGAGAAGTAGAGGAAAAATTGGGAAGAAAAATGAGACTGATGCAAGAAAACCATGAAAAAGAAGTCAATGACCTTGTAAAGGAGGCCCAAAAAATACTGAAGAAAATAACACCTTAAAAACAGACTAACTCAAATTGCAAAAGAGTTCCAAAAAGCCAATGAGGAGAAGAATGCCTTGAAAGGCAAAATTAGACAAATGGAAAAGGAGGTCCAAAAGACCACTGAAGAAAATACTACCTCAAAAATCAGATTGGAGCAAGTGGAAGCTAGTGATTTTATGAGAAATCAAGATATAAAACAGAAACAAAGGAATGAAAAAATGGGAGACAATGTGAAATATCTCATTGGAAAAACCACTTACTTAGATGATAGATCCAGGAGAGATGATTTTAAAATTATTGGACTACCTGAAAGCCATGATCAGAAAAAGAGCCTAGATATCATCTTTCAAGAAATTATCAAGGAGAACTGCCCTGATATTCTAGAACCAGAGGGTAAATAGAAATTGAAAGAATGCACTGATTGCCTCCTGAAAAAGATCCCTAAATGAAAACGCCAAGGAATATTGTTGGCAAATTCCAGAGCTCCTAGATCAAGGTGAAAATACTGCAAGCAGCAAGAAAGAAACCATTTGAGTACTGTGGAAACACAATCAGAATAACACAAGATATAGCAGCTTCTACATTAAGGGATAGAAGGACTTGGAATATGATATTCTGGAGGTCAGTGGAGCTAGGATGAAAACCAAGAATCACCTACCCAGCAAAACTGAGTATCATGCTCCAAGGCAAAATATGGATTTTCAATAAAATAGAGGACTTTTAAGCTTTCTCAGTGAAAAGACCAGAGCTGAATAGAAAATTTGACTTTCAAACACAAGAATCAAGAGAAGTTTGTTTACAAGTTTGTTTATATTCCTACATAGAGAGATGATGTGTATGATTCATGAGACCTTAATATGATAGTAGCTGAAAGGAATACGCATATATATACATATGTGTGTGTATATATATATATTTTTTTTTATAAATAAATTTCTTTATTTATTTTTAGTTTACCACACACGGTTCTACATAGTTTTGAGCTCCAGTTTTTCTCCCCTCCCTCCCCCCTCCCTCCCTAAGACGGCATGAAGTATTATATAACTGTCATGTATAACTTCGCATTGAATTAGTTTATGCACTAGTCAAGTCGTGGAGAAGAATTTTGACCAATGGAATGAATCATGAGAAAGAAGAAACAGAACCAAAAAAAAAAACCCCAAAAACAAAACAAAAGAGAAGCAGAAAAGGTGAGCATGTAGTGTGCCTCAGTCTGTATTCAAACTTCACAGTTCTTTGTCTCGATGAAGATAGCATTCTCCATCGTGAGTCCCCTGGAGTTGTCCTTGCCCCTTAGATTGCTGAGAAAAGCGCAGTATGTCAGGGTTGGTCCTCACGGAATCCATATATCTGTGGCTGTGCACAACGTTCTCCTGGCTCTGCTCCGCTCACTCAGCATTATGTCGTGTAGGTTTTTCCAGGTTGTTATGAAGTCTGCATCATCCCCATTTCTTATGGCACAATAGTATTCCATCACCTTCATATACCACAGCTTGTTCAGCCATTCCCCAATTGATGGGCATCCCTTTGATTTCCAATTCTTGGCTACCACAAAGAGAGCTGCTATAAATATTCTTGTACATATGTTTCCTTTTCCCGCTTGCGTGATTTCTTTGGGATACAACCCTAGAAGTGGTATTGCTGGGTCAAAGGGTATGAACATTTCTATGGCCCTTTGGGCATAGTTCCAAACCACCATATATATATACATATATATGTATATGCATATACACACACCTACACACACACACACACACACACACACACACACACACACACACAAAGGGCACAGGGTGAGTTGAATATGAAGGGATGATATCTAAAAAAATAAAATCAATTTAAGGGATAAGAGTGGAATATATTGAGAGAGGGAGAAAGGGAGAGATAGAATGGGGTAAATAATCTCGCATAAAAGTGGCAAGAAAAAGTGGTTCTGTAGGAAGGGAAGAGGGGTCAGGTGAGGGGGAATGAGTAAATCTTGCTCTCATTGGATTTGACCTGAGGAGGGAATACCGTACACATTCAACTGGGTATCTTACCCCACAGGAAAGAAGGAGGAAGAAGATAGAAAAAGGGGGGGGGGTGATAGAAAGGAGGGCAGATGGGGGGAGGAGGTAATCAAAAACAAACACTTTTGAAAAGGGACAGGGTCAAGGGAGAAAATTCAATAAAGGGGGATAGGTTAGGAAGGAGCAAAACATAGTTAATCTTTCACAACATGAGTATTGTGGAAGGGTTTTACATAATCATACACATGTGGCCTATGTTGAATTGCTTGCCTTCTTAGGGAGGGTGGGTGGAGAGGGAAGAGGGGAGAGTATTTGGAACTCAAAGTTTTAAAAACAGACGTTCAAAAACAACAACAACAAAAAAAAGTTTTTTGCATGCAACTAGAAAATAAGATACACAGGCAATGGGGCATAGAAATTTATCTTGCCCTACAAGAGAAGAGGGGAAAGGGGGATGGGAGGGGAGTGGGGTGACAGATGGGAGGGCTGACTGGGGAACGGGGCAACCAGAATATATGCCATCTTGGAGTGGAAGGAGGGTAGAAATGCAGAAAAAATTTGTAATTCAAACTTTTGTGAATATCTATGCTGAAAACTAAATATATTAAATAAATTTTAAAAAAATGAAAAAAAAAAAGTAATGCCCAAATGGGTATTACTTTCTTTACAATGTATGTTTATTCACACTTCATCTTTGGCTAAATTAAATATAACTTAAGGACATGAATAGCACAAATTTCCGTTGTGTATTTACACACTGCGCAAGTCTTGAGTAACTAGAAATTTCAATTTCAGTATTTATAGTACATTCTATACAATTTACATTATTTTTAGTTGTTATATCTGAATCTGCTTTGTTCCCAGTGATATAGTTTCAGAAATTAGAGTTGTATACACACTTATGCATTTGAACCTTGGTCGTTTTCAGATGATAACAGGTTTGGGTATCTGTAACCTGACTAGGAGACAGAAGAAAAGTAAATATATTGAATACTTATAAAAAAAAAAAACCTAGATTAATATGAATAGAATAATCAGACATTTTAAAATAGGCATGATGAAGGCAAATTGTATAAAGCTTCAGTATATGGAGTTCTAGTGAATTAAATTAGGAAGGTATGGAAGGCTATGCAATTGTACAGGAGACGTAAGGCAGGAACAGCTATGTATAAATCTGGGGCATTGGGTGTAACAACACTTCTTACTACTTTGAAACTACCTTTAGCCTAGAGTTTGATTCCCAGGTGATTCAGGGAGGTGTTTCATTGCTGGTGTTTGTAAGCTCATACCTTTATAAATCAGTAAGAATGGAGTACTTGCAAAAAATGGTAGGAAGTAAAGGAAAAATGGACCGCAGAAGAAAAGTTTCATCGTGGTAGCCTTGGATTCCTGAGTGGTTGTGTTTGTCTGAGGATATCAGTACACCATACCAAATAGAAATATAACATGAAGAAGAAGTGGCATCAGTTTTTCCTCTTAGAGTTTCTGTATGAGCTTTGGTCAAGATCTCATTCCTGACTCTGGACATAAATATCACTATTCAATGTAGTCTGTGAGAATCTTCTGCACTCCAGTGCTCTGTATCTGTTAAATACTATCTAGGCTACTTTAGGCATGGCCAGGAGAGTTTTGAAGAATATTTAATCCTATGTATAATTCGTACAGATACTCCTCAAATCAGTGTGTATGTGTATCCTTCTACTATGGTTAATTGAAATTTTTAACATAAGAGGAAGACAATAAACATGGGGGAATAACAGCCAGCATTGGTGTTTTGACTTTGGAAGTCACAGAAATAGTTAGTGAGGTCAAAGGACAGTCAGTTGATGTAACTTTTCTAGAAGCAATGGAATGTTTCAAATGTAGATTTGATTATAATTCTCAGAAAGAGAGATGGAAGGGCAAAGAGACTCAGTGGCATACCAAGAACATGTCATTAAAGTAAGGTTGGTTGGTTGGTGCAACCTAGATATATTGAATTCATAAAACAAAATAAAAAGGCTTGTGGATAAAGTGGCAATAGAAGGTTCGTGTGGCTAGAAGAGTTATGTGATGTTTTAGAACTGGGAATCAAATGTAAATTTACCAACTTTAAATGTAGAATTTTTCTCACTACATTTCATTGTCTCAGGGGAAAAAACAAAACAAAAAAAACAAAACAAATAAAAGCAAACACATAGAACTTTGTCCTATTTTTGGGACCTATTGGAAGCCTAGCTTTTTTCTCTATTCTTGCTTCCAATACTTTTTTACATAGCTAGGGTGCTACCAGTATTTAATTATAATCATCCTTGATTACTTTACTAAGTCACTAGAAGACCAGGGGCACTGGAATAGCATAGTATACAAAGAGGCAAGGTTCAAGAATGAAGATGTCCTTGAGTAGTGAAATTAGTCTGTAAGAAATGAATGAAGAGAAAAATCCCTTCATTGAAGGAAATTGCCACATTAATATATAAATATATGTATATATACATATACATGTATATACATATACATACATACATACATGCATATATGTGTATATATATGTATTTGCCTCTCTTCTGATATCTGATATTTGCTTCTTTCCCTAGAACTAGGGATGACAGGAATTATACTGAATGTCCATGAAACACCAGTAACAATTTGATTAGAAGTCAATAGAAAAAGGTGTTTTTTTTAATTTTAAAGCAAATGAGACCAACAAACAATGAACAACAAAATCAATGAAGAAAATGGTTCATTTTTGTCTCATTGATTTTTACTCTTCACTGATTTATGTTGGCTTCTTTTTCCTATGTTCCATTCCTTTGCTCACCATTAGTGTCTTAAGTATGCAGTCTACAGATCAGATCCGGATAAAGACCAGACTTAGCAGCCATGTTATTGATGCAGCTTGGCAACAGAAGCCAAGGCCAATTACTGATTTAGATTGGCTCTTTGCACACACCTGATTTAAAGTTTTAACTAACATGATCACCCATAATTTCACACTCACAAGAGGATCTGATCAGGAGGGAACATAAAGCAATAAAGCTAATGATGACTTATAATATCATTTGGTTTGGCTTTAAAATATAAATGCATCTTCTCAACTTCTTTTAAAACTAGTGTGAAAAGTAGATGCAATCTACTGAACTAAGTGAATTAACTTGAGTCTTGTCTTCTCTCCACTAATTTTCATATCTTTTGTATAAGTGAAGATGGTCTACTGAGAGTGTCTCTACTGTCATAGGTTGTGATATATTTTTTTTCTGTGCAATCTCTTAAAAATTAATCCTTTCAATAAGTGGATTTTTTTTGCCTAAACAGGGTCTATAACTATAAAACAAGTTATTCCTTGCTAAGTAAACTAATGAATGTGTTCTTCACATATGATCTTTTTGCTTCAAATAAGGCATTTTATTAAATACAATTATTTTTGTAATTTAGTTCATTTCATTCACATTCCCAATCACTAGCAATAGTCTACAAACCAAGGCCAATTACTAAATTGAAAAAGCTATAGGTTATCTATAAGCTGAAAATTAGAGCTCTTGATGGATCATCAAATCTGGGGAAAAAATGTCACTCAGCCTTGTATTTCTTGCTCATCCTTACAAAATTTAATCAGCATCCTAACTTTGTTTTGGTTACTCTGCTATTCAAATGACACTCTCTAATGTGGGTATTCACTTTTCTTATCAAGACCACTCTTTTTTTATTCCTATTCATCTGAAATTGCCCTTCTCTGTGTCTTTTCAAAATTCATGATTTCGTATCTGTGCAATTTGTTGATGTCCTTCCATATGTTTTCTTGACATTGTGTTAACATTAATGAGGCAAAGATAAATCATCCTCCTCCTCCTTCTTCCCCTCCTCCCCCTCCTCCTCCTCCACCTACATCTTTCCCCTGCTCCCCTTCCCTTTCTTCCTCCTCCTCTTTCCCTTTCTCTCTCTCTGCCTCTGTTTCTCTCTCTCTCTCTCTCTCTCTCTCTCTCTCTCTCTCTCTCTGATATCTTCCATGTAGTGCATACATTGTGGAAATTCCCTTCACTGATTCAGTTTGACACCCCATCTATAACTTGTAGGCTTATAATTTGTCTGGGTTCCTAAGCTATTAAATAACTTGCCCATGGTCACATGGCTAGAATCTGTAAGAGGCATGACTTGAAACCTGGTTTACCTAATTTTAAGGCATATGCACAGGTTGCCTCTCATGTTTTTTCCTTTCTTTAATTTAACATAAGCACCTTCTCCAGCTTCTTCCTGCCCCCATAGGTTTAAAGAATTAATTTGAATGATACCATTCCAAACTCTGCAATTTTAGTTGTTGTTGTTCAGTCATTCAGTCATGTCAAACTCTTCTTGACCCCACGGACATTAGCAAGACTTTATGTCTTCCACTATGTCCTAAAGTCTGTCCAAACTCATGTTCATTCCTTTCATGACACTATGTATTCATCTTATCCTCTGCCATCTTCTTTTCCTTTTGCCATCAATCCTTGCCAACATCATGGCCTTTTCCATTGCATCTTCTCTTCTCATTATTTGGCCAAAATATTTAAGCTCCAGCTTCAGCATTTGACTTACAATGAATAGTCTGAATGTATGTTTTTAAATATTGACTGATTTGATCTCCTTGTTGCCCAAGGAACTCCCTAAAGCCTTTTCCAGCCCTACAATTCAAAAGTGTCAATTCTGTATCAGTCAGATTTCATTATAGTCCAACTCTCACAGCCATATATTGCACTGAAAAAATATTTGATTATATGGACCTTTATCAGTAAGGTGATCTTTGCTTTTTAGTATGCTTTTCAGATTATCCATAGCTTTTCTTCCAAGGAGCAAATGCCTTTTTATTTCATTGCTGCAATCACCGTCTGCAGTGATATTTGAGCCCAAGAACATAAAATCTGACATCACTTCCATTTCTTCTGCCTCCATTTTCCAGAAAGTGATGAGGCCAGCTATCATGATCTTAGTCTTTTGGGTGTTGAGCTTCATGGCACATTTTACACTCTCCTCTTTTGCCCTCATCAAGAAGCTTATTAATTCCTTTCCATCAGAGTGGTACCCTCTGCACATTTGAGATTGTTCATATTTCTCCTGGCAACCTTAATTCTGGCTGTTGATTCATCCAGCCTATCATTTCACATTATGTACTCTGCATATGAGTTAAATAAATATTTAAGGTGACAATATACTACATACTCCTTTTCCAATTTTAAATAAACCAGTTGCTCATGTTTGTTTCTAACTATTCCTTTTTGACCTACATATAGGTTCCTCAGGAGACAAGTAAGATAACCTGATACTCTGCAGGAGGAGCCCCCCAACTGCTACTGCCCAGCCAGGCCCCAGGAAGCTCCTGACCTGGAATAGCTAGCTCCTAGAGCATCCCAGGCCGCAGGGCTGAGCCTGGGGGTGGCTTTGTCTGCTGCCACCATCCCCTAGGCTCCTGAGGCTTGGCCAGTGGCTCCTGCTGGAGCTTGGGGTGTTTTTCCTGCTGTTTGTTAATAAAGAATTACCGATTTGGGCAGCCGGTGACACTAATTTTTTTTTCTCTCCCCTATCCCCCTCCCCAAATAAAGACAGAGTTCAAATCAATTCTACCAGAAGGGCTGGTGTAAGTCTCCAGCCCTTGCAGTAAGTGTATCTAATATATATAAATAAGAGGCATATATATTGTACGTTTACTTGTGTTTTCAGAAAGAGGGAAGCAATAAAAGTGACATCTTCCATCAAAAAAAAGTCCTCTTTGAGGACTTGACACATATATTGTGATCAAATTAAAGAATTTAGTGTTGACAATGAAGCAGAAAACAATGTTTTTTTTTTTAAAAATTTCTGAAACTCCATTGCTTCCTACATAATTAATTGAATTTTGGCAATTTGGTCTCTAGTTCTTCTGCCTCTTCAAAAACTAGCCTGCTCTTCTGGTAATTATCAGTTTATATATTGCTGAAGCCTAGCTTGCAGAAAGAATCTTAGTCATAACCTTCCTGGCATGTGAAATTAGCAAAATTATTCAGTAATTTGAACATTCTTTGATACTGTGCTTCTTTAGGTTTGAGATTTTCTTTTAGAATTGATTCTTTAGGATTGATATTTTCCAAGCCAGTGGCTACTGTTGAATTTTTCAAACTTGCTGGCATATTGAGTGCAGCACTTTAATAGCATCATCTTTTAGAATTTTAAACAGCTTAGCCGGAAATCTATTACTTTCTCCAGTCTTACTATTAGCTGGGCTTCCTAACTTCCACCTGACTTAATTCTCCAATAGCCATTTTAGGCACCAGTGATACCACCAATATGTAGTTCTTCTTATATTTTAGCCACTTCTTCTTAAGCTCTTCCACTTCTCTTGAATCCCTGTCATTTTTTGTCTTTTATGATGTTCATTTTTGCATGAAATGTTTCCTTGATATCTCTAGTTTTCTTGAAGACATCTCTTGTCTTTCCAATTCTATTGTTTTCTTATATTTCTTTGCATTGCTCATTTAAGAGAACCTTCTTGTCTCTCCTTGCTATTCTCTAGAATTCTGCATTCAGTTGGGTATCTTTCCCTATATCCTTTCCTTCTTTCCTGAACTATTTGTAAAGCCTCATGTGAAAGCCATTTTGTCATACTGCTCTTCTTTTTCTTTGGATTTTTTTGTAGGTGCTTCTTTTATAATATTGTGAACCTCTTTCCATAGTTCTTCAGACACTCTATTTACCAGATCCAATCAATACATTAAATCCATTTTTCATATCTACTTCATATTCCCAACAACAAGTCAATGTTTTAGGGGCAGGGGAGGTTTTAATACTTAATGAATTATGTGTCCATTTTGATCATTAGAGTTGCTACAACTGTGTGTGTATAAGTTGATAAAGCAGTAAAACTCACTGACAACTTACTCTGGAGTCAGAGCAGCTGGGTTCAACCCCACTTAGTGACCTACTATGTGACATTGGGCAAGTCACTTAACTTCCCTAGGTGTCTGTTTCTTCATCTATAAAATTAATCAGATATACTAGATCCCCTTTGAATTCCCTTCTTGCTCTAGATTCAGCCATTCTTTATCTATGAGGTGATTAAGTGCTTACTATGTGCCAGGCACTGTGCACATTAAGATGCAAATTGGGGAGGGGTGTGAAAGTCAGCTCTTTCTTTCAATTATCTCATATTCTTATGGGAGGGGGCCATCACTAGTTGTCCTGAATTATGTCTTACCACTGCACTCCAATGACTCTGGAGGACAGAGTGAAGTTGATGACTTTGCACATCCCTGGTTCACTTGCAAGTCAAAACATCACCTTCCTGAAGTCATTGGTCCTCCTTGAGAACAAAAGACAAAGAACAACAATTCTAATGGGTCAAGACAAAAGATATAGGAGAGGGATGATTTCATCTGTAAAGTCTCAGGGATGGTGAGTGAAGTTATAGAACAATTGCAGTACAGTATAATGGAAAGAATACTAGCACTGGAGTCACTAGACCTGGATTTTAACCCTGCCTCAGATGCTTATTAACTTTGTGAGCTTAGATAAGTTACTTAAATTCCTCAGGCTTCCATTTCCTCATTTTTTTTTAAATCAGGAGGTTTGACTTAGATGAGCGTAGATATTCCTTACCAATCTACAATATTATAATTTGAGGGACATTTTTTCTTTATAAAATTGTTGGTGCTAAAATTAGGTGAAATTTTAGAAGGAATTTTACAATTGTGTTATTTCTAGTTCTAAGAGGTGTGGCAAGGCAGCTCTTTAAGACATGAAGTATAATTTACTTAAACATAAAAGATTAAAATATTGCATCAATTCTATTTTTTGAATGACCATAATCATTTTGTAGAGCTATTTTTTGGGGGAGAGGTGTCTCACTTTAAAGAACATCTGTATTCGATGTTTAAATCAAGGCTGCTGTTGGGAATTTATCATTATTTATTTGGAAAAACATTCAATGAATTATGTTACAAGCTCCTGTGTATAGAATAATTCTAAACACCAGGTGGGATTTGACAATAACCCTTACTTAAAGCCACTGGATACGACCATTAAAGCCTTTTCAGAAATTGCTCCTGTCAAAGACAAATAAACTGGCACATGTCCCTGTATAATGCAGCCTGGGAGGCTCAAATCTTATGAACACTCCAATTCTCCAACTAGCAATCTCTGTGAACATGGAAAAAAAAACAATACGACTAATACTCAAGAGGTAATAACAATGAAAGGCAATCTTTTAGCATGAAAGTGGTTCTTTTGGAAGAGAGCAAAAATGATTATACCTCTAAACTTTCAATTGCTGAATGCCGAGGGACTTTTGCCTTAAACTATTTTATACCATTGATGAAAATTGTGAAAAGAGCTCTGTTGGTATCCATGACAGGAGTAGATAACCTATGTGGTCCTCAGTGAATAAAAGGAATGTCCACCAGGATTTATTCTACCCTCAGAAAAAAGAAAGATGAGAAAAAACCGCTTCTCTGTGGGTACCTATTGGAGATGTCCTCTCATCGTTTCCCTTTCACTCCCCCTAAACACAGTTATTCCCTTTGGGCAAATTGCATATCTGCTGAACCCAAAATTTGGCAAACTATAAAATAAGCATTAGTGCCTATTTTGATCTGGAGCTCTATCCCTCCTCCCCAATACTTCCATCTTGTATCATTCTGAATAATAATACTTTCCTTTGTTTATAAAAATGGCATAGCCATTGGTCTTGTTTTTCTCATAGTAATTTAGTGTAATAGTTATATGTTTCAGTGCTACTAAAGAGTATGTTTACTAATAAAGAAGCCTGAAATATTAATTATGCATATTGTTAAACAGTAGGTTTTTATGCTAGTCAATTTATAATATATATGTGGAACTGTGTGTGTTGGAGCAGTTAGGTGGCAGAGTGCTTATTAAGTGCCAGGTCTGGAGTCAGGAAAACCTGAGTTCAAATGTGGCCTCAGACACTTATTATCTGTGTGATCCTGGGCAAGTCACTTTACCCTGTTTGTCTCAGTTTCCTCATCTGTAAAATTCACTGTGAATGAAATGGCAAACCACCTCTGTTTCTTTGCCAAGAAATCCCCAAATGGTGTCACAAAGTGTCAGACATAATTGAAATAACTCAAAAACAAATGTGTGCATTACTAAAATTTCCCAACTGTCCTAAAAAGGGTAACTGAAATTTAATATATTCACTGTATCTCATGGTCCAGAAACCTAGGCTTTTGGTTCGTAAAACCTTAAAGTTCTACAAACCAAAAAAAAATGGCAAAGGTTTAATCTAGGGAAAAGTTGCCTTCCAGATCATATCACTCAGACTTATTCTGCCCTCTCAGACTTATATAAAATAGAGTCTAACATTATAAATGTGGATTAAAGATAGTAATATGCTGTAAGCATTTGGAATAACAATGCATTCCACAGAAAGAAAGCAAAAAAAAAAATAAAAGACTCTCAGAAGGTAGCTAATGCCAAAAAATACACAATTGAGGTTTCATTTTAGCTCATCACTCTCACACCCCCACTTAATATCTAATGTGTTGTCATGGCTGATTGTACCTTTTTAACCTTTCTCCACTTCATTCTCTCCTCTGACACTACCACCATTCTGGTGCAGACCATCACCAGCCCATATGTGGACTATTAAAAAAAGTCTGTTAATTGGTCTACTGCTGCAGTCTCTCCGCATGCCTGTCCATTGTCCACTCTGCTGTCAAAACGCTCTTCCTAAAGCAAGGGTCTAACCATGTCAACTCCCTAGTCAATAAACTCCAGCAGCTCCATATTACCTTGAGGATCAAATGTAACATTCTTATTTTGGTATTCAAAGACCTTTATAATGTGGCCCATTCCCCAGCTTTTCAGACTTTTTACATTTTACCCCCACCACTCCCATCCAACATATAAACTTCCCCCAAGATTCAGGGACATCTTTCTCTTTTGTGTTTCTCACAAAAGTTTCTCCATCTTCCAACTATAGGCATTTTCACTGGCTGTCCCTCTTGAATAAAATGTTCTCTGTCTTTGTGTTCTCCTCCTTTATTGCCTGACTTTATTCAAGTGGCAGTTAGTCACTATGCTAAGTGCTTTATCAATACTATTGTGTGTGACAAAACATCCCTGTGAGGTAGGTGCTGTCACTGATCCTGTTTTACAGTTGAGGAAACTAAGGCAATTAGATTAAAAAGTAGTCCCAAACATAGAGATAAGGTAATCCTGGTATGGGAAATTCAACTCTTTGATAATTAGTAAAAATTTCCATTGTATTAACCAGGGGTGAGGAAACTGTGGCCTCAAGGCAACATGTGGCCCTCTAGGTCCTCAAGTGTGGCCCTTTTACTAAATCTGAACTTCACAGAACAAATCCCTTTAATAAAAGAATTTGTTCTTTAAAACTTGGACTCAGTCAAAAGGCTACACTCAAGGACCTAGAAGGCCAAAAGTGGCCTCAAGGCATGCAGGTTCCCCACCCTTAGTATTAACTACACATAACTTAGCCTCAATTGCTAAGGAAGTTTGGTGGAAATCTTCACAATTGCAATACATTTGCATTTAAGCTAAGTTGTGAAAATTCTCACAAGCTTGCAAAAATATCTAAATTATTATTTCACTTCACTAAATACTATTCTAATAACACACCTCACCAAAGTTAAGTATGGGTATTGAGTTAATCTCTCTCATTCCTTCACTACTCAGAATTGAAATTAGTTTTTAGTATTTTCATATTACACACACATACATTCATGTACACATACATATACACATACACATACATATACACATACACATACAGATACACATATACATACATATGCGTATATATATGCATCCAATATGTTGGCTATACATGTAATCTTTGAATGATCTATAACTGATAAATATGCCATCCCTGTCTTTATATTACTAATAAAAATGTTAAATAAAAAGAGTGACAGATACTGGTGTTCTCCAATAGAGTCTCTTTTCAATCCCTTCCAGATTTAGCTTCACCCAATAGTTCCAGGCCTATTGCACATTACTCTCCTTTATGCAATCTACATTCCAGACAAACTGGCCTTCTTGATAATCCTCATTACATTCCACGCCTAAACTCCTTGGGACCTTGTTGTCTGTCCCCCATTGCCTCACACTGGGCCTACAACATAGCATTTACTAATAAATGTTTGTTAATTGGGTGTTTGATATTTAATCATTTATACTCACCTTTCAAATGTTTGGCAATTTATCTAACTGTACTACTGTTTAAAGAATTTCTTACAATTTTTTCCATCTTTCAAACTGTTAAATGCTTGGTTAAAAACTTGATAAACTATAATAATCAAATTGCCTTGATTTACAATCTAGTAAGTAGTACAAAAGGTACATGAGTTAATCTTGAATGGTTTGTTACTGATGATTGCATAATGCTCCTTTGTGATCTCTATATACCTTTCTAGATTTTTAATATATATATTTTTAATCATATGTAACCCAAGTTGATCTGGGTATGCCTAATTCAATTAATGAAGGCGTTCTTGAGTGACCTTTGATAGAGGTCGAGATTAATTAGAATGGAGGCCTCTTAGTCCTCTCCCAATTGGATGAGGCAGCCTCCCTTAATTTCTACCTGCCTTTAAAACTGGCAAGACTAGGCTCTTCACTCTTTGCTCTGAGAAATGGGGCTGAAGGTGCTTGTTTCTATTTTGTATGATTTGTCCACAGTTTCAGCTGCTGAGATAAGCCCCACGGAACCTGACAGTTAGAACTGTGATCTTAGCGGAAAGATTACAGATTGAATGTTCCCACGCATCCAGCTCTCTGGCAGGGAAGCCTTGAGAAGCCAGGGTGGTAGGGACTTGAGCTGAAGAGGAGTTTCAACTTGGAACTAGAACTATGATCAATGGGAAAGAAACTGTTATGAAGCTAATTACCTTTGTTTATCTAGAGACTGGAGTGGTGAAAGTGGGGAGGAGGATTACAGGGCAAGTTTGTATGTTTTTTATATCTTTTGAAGTAAATATTTCTGTGTATAAGGCAATCTGTTAGTGGCTAATGCCCAGAAAAAGATTCTCATCCTTTCTTTTCTTTTAAGCCCCTCCTTAATATCCATATTTATTCATTAGAATTTGTTTTGCTTAAGACTAATCTCTCCCCTAAATCCCCTCCTCCTTATTTCTCTTTTTTCTTCAGTTTAGATGAAAGTGAAGTTTGAGCCACCCACCCACCCCATCCTTTCCTTGTCTGCATATTCTTTGACTTACAAATGTTGATTATATAAGATAAAATTTTCCACCTTTCCTCTCTCTTCCTCACTAAGGCATTCTCTCCTCCACTTAAAAATTCATTTCATTTTAAATCATAAGAAATTCCAATCTTCTGTATTGATAAACTTCCCATATAACCTCTGATAATGATAGTCTATTAAGAAGATGTATATCATCAACACCCATTAGAATATAAACAGTATAGCCTTGTTTAGTCCCATATAATTATTTGCTTGTATAATATTTTTTAACGTTTCTTGACTTTTGTTGCTATGTTGTAGTTTTCACGCAGCTTTGGTCTTTTCACAGGCAAAGCTTGAAAGATTTCTGTTTAATTAAGGGTCTATTTTGGACCCAGTAAGATTGCATTTAAGTAAGTAGTTCTGTCTCATAAGACTGATTCTCTTTCCTTCTGAAATATCGTGTTCTAAGTTCTTTCCTTCTTGACAGCAGAGGCTTATAATGTGGTTGTTTTGTACTTGAATTGTTTCTTTCTGGCATCTTACAATATTTTTTTCTTTGACTTGAAAGCTCTGAATTTTTGCAATCATCTTCCTGGGAATTTACATTTTGGGGTTTCTTTCAGGAAGTGTTCAGTGGATCTTTGCTCTGGGTCTAACAGATCTGAGTAGCTTTATGATTACTTGAAATATGATATCTGAGTTTTTGTAATGGTGTTTGGGTAGTCCGGGGTTTCTTAAATTACTTTTCCTTCAAATGTTTTCTAGGTCAATTGTTTTTATCAATGACATATCCATATGCCATAAAAATCCAATGACATTAAAGCCTTTTGACTGTTTTAATAGTTCATGTTGTCTTATGGAATAATTAGCTTCCATTTATTCATGTTAATTTTCAATGAGATTGTTGCTAGGGCAAGGTTTTCTGCCTCTCATGCCAAGAAGTTATTACTCTTTTTAAATTATTTTCCATAAGTCTTATTTTTTCCTAATGTTTTTCACTGATTTTTTAATGCCTTTCCCCCCCAGTTCTTCATTCTAGCACACTTAGTTTATTTTTGACTATTAGAAAAGGAGTGTTTTCTTTACCTCTTCCAGAAATTTTTGTGTGTCCAAACTACATATTTCTTTTAAACCTGGTTTGTAGAAATTTTATAATAATTCTCTCTTTATTTGTGTTATCACCATCTCTTTAAATATAATAGCCCTTTTGTGGTAGAATACTTTTATTTGTTTGTCCATTTGCTGATTCTTTCAGCCTTCCTTCCTGAGTTTGGATTTGTGCTATTGCCAGACTCTATGTGCTTTTGAGGGAAATCTGCATTTTACCTGTTTTGTGGCCTCTTGGATCTTGTAATTGCTTTCTCTGGGTATTATGTGTTGTCTTAATATGATAGTGGAAGAAAGACCTCAGTTTGGGGATTTGTGTGCTTTCAGTGGGCCCAAAGAGGACTGATCAAAGGGAAGAACTTTGTCTAAACACTGAAACTTCCTGACTTGGCATTTGGGTCTAAGCAACACAAATGTAGGCTTGTCCCTGATTGTCATTCTCATTTTTCTAGAAATTACTGCTACCTCAGAGTGAGAAAACAAGATCCTCTTTGTTCTGGGCTTCTTTTCCTAGTGACTCTGCTGTAGTCTTCAGACTTTACTATATTGCTTTACTATATTGCTGCTACTTGTTTATGTAATTACTCCTTACTCAGTACTTAAACCAGGGTACACAACTCCTCCTGGGCAGAACTGCCACCCATTGGCAGAGGTCTTCTCTGTCTTTTCTGTATCTCCAATCCTATACTGGTTATGAATGATGGAGTCAGCAGGTCGCCCCGTTTCTGCTTCATGTCTAAGTCATATCATTCTGTGTGGGTCTGAGACCTCTTCTTGTCCTGATGCATCCATGGGCAGACTATCATTTATTTCCTATACTGGTAAGCTTGCATCAGGTATTTCTGACTAGAACCTGTTTCCACCGGCCACAGATCTCTCTGTCATTTTCTGTTTGCCAATCTGAGCTGGAAAATGACTCACAGAGATTTTTTTCTTTGCTTTTTTGTGATCAAAACTAAGTCTAGTGTCCTTTTTAGAAAGTTATGCAGTAGTCATGGATGAAAACTCAGCTGTACTTCTTCCTGATAATTTGTTAACTTGTCTAGTAATTAGGACTGACAATTTAGAAAATTAGAGAAGCAATGTGGAAAGTTATACAAATTAACTACTTTAAAAAAGATAAATGATTAAAGATTTGCAAATGCTTTAAAGTTGAAATTTGATCACATATATAAAATTATGGTCAGACTACATGGGGAACCTTATATTCAGTTTTGAGAACCACAGGTAAAGGAGAATATTAACATGTTTTAGAAAGTCCACAGGAAAGTAACAAGAATGGTGAAACATATTATATCCATGATGTGTCAAGTTCAGTGCAAAAAAAAAAAAAACAAGCTAGGTATGTTTATCTTATAGAAGCTCAAGGAGAAAATAAAATCTATCCTGAACTATTTGATGTAGACACATAGAAGAACTAGATTTTTTATGTTTGGTCTCAGCATTGAAAAAACAAAAACAAAAACATAGGAACAAATGGAAGTTATAAATGAGCAAATTTAAGCTAGATGTAAGGGGAGAAAACAAAGAAACATGTATTAACAATTAGAGGTATCCAAAAATAGAACAAGGTACTTCAGGATGGAGTGATACCTACATTCCCATCATCCCCAGTTCTTCAAGTAGAGGCTCATTAATAACATGTATGCTGTAGTGAAGAGAATTATTTGGATATATGAGTCACATGAGATGGCCTCCAAGGTCCTTCCCAAAAATCTGAGATTATGTGGAAAAAAACTTGGCCCTAATTTAAAAAATCATAAATAGTTGAAATGGCTGCCTTCAGTTACTGAAGAAAAAAGAGCCAAAAATAATCACACAGCAGAATCTAAAAGTAACAGCTTATTTGAATGAGAACAGCTCAGTTGTTTTTGCTTTCTGCTAGGTAGCCACATTGACTCTCTCGCTATTGAGGAATTGAAAGCTATTTGTAACACCTAACTGGCAGATGTGCTATCCTAGAGCAAAGCCTGAGGAAAGAGGTCTTGTCTGTTCCCAAGGTCTTTGAACTTTTAATTCAGAAATATAGCCAGAAGGGTAACGAAAAGAGGTATTAGAAGTTATATAGACAACATTTCAACAAATGCCTATTATTTTGTCCTCCAATTTGGGATTGGGTGTACAAATGAAGATTATTGTTGAAAATAGTGATATTTATGTAAGCCAATACATTATATACTAACCCCAAAATGTCCTAATTGGAGGGACTTGTAAAGATAAAATGATAATTAATATGACTTTTTTCAAGGAAACAAATTTTAAAGCATGTTTTAAAGCAGTATTAGTTTATTTTTACATTTCTCAAAATCATTATTTTGATCACATAAAAGTTGGTAATCCCCAAAGTCATGTGAACCTTTTTATTAAACATTTGTTACAAACCATTTGATGCTATGCTGTGCTATATTTAACCAGTTCAACTGTATGCTGTCCTAAATTCCCCAGTCTCTTGTTCCTTTCTTCTTTTACTTCTAGGCATTGGGAATACAAAGACAAAAGTAATTAGTTCCTATTCTCAAGGAACTTATATTCTAGACATCTATCTACTAATAGTGAACATGTGAACATTCCCTTCTTAATTCTTATGTGATACATTATCAATTTTGAAAGGTGTTACTTTTACACTGTACGGTACATAAGTAGTAATGATTGTCTTCATCTAAGTGCATCAGCAAAACATTGCAATACCAATCCAAATATTATAATATTATATCCTTGAGAGACAGTATTGTATAGAGGACTTGGAAGTCCTCGGCTCAAGTCCTTACCATTGTTTAGTTCTTTCATTTTAGGTGTATCTCTCAAAGTCTCAGAACATATTATTGTAGTGTAACAGGACTACATGTAAGTTGATGGTGTCTTCCCACATACAGAAGGTAGGAAGCCTATTTCTGACAGAACCATAATTACATGTAATAAAAGTGCATTGGAGAGACATTGGAACATACAAAGTTATTTTATAATTAATTCTAGCCTGCTAATCACATTGTGGAAGGCAGTTTTTTTTTTAATTTGGTACATAGCCATAACTGGGAGTGACTTAAAAACAAACAAAAAACCCTAGAGACCAGAGTTAGTTGTTCCATCTTGGTTTGTCTCTTTGCTTATGGTATCTGGTAAGAGAGAATACCATAGGTGTAAGACCTTGGGCTTCCTCTCCTCTCAGGTCCCCATGTAAAGAGATATTGGTCCTTTTGCCTAGCCATTTGTTATTTGAGATTTTAAGTGAAGCAGATTAATCTGGAGGAATGGAGACTTCGCCCTTCTGAGTTTTGAAAGGTCAGGAGACTTTGGGAGTTCAAGTTAATGTCTCATTTTATAGGTAGTACAGAAACAAGAACAAAGGTTCACATTCTGGACTCAGACCAACCAGAATCCTTCATTGATCACATAGCATCTGATCTTGTCAGGACCAACATTATATAGAAACCGCTAAATCTGAGCCCACTATCCCCTGAGACTGAGGTGGCTTAGGAGAGACTTTGTCCCTGAGAGGCTGGGAAATTTTTTTCCCTTTTTTTTCAGAGACCTGAGGACCAGGGTGTTGAGATATACACAGGTATCAGAGATAAAGTTGAACCCACGTCCTTTGATTCCAGTGTGATTTATTATCCACAATAAAATGTTTGGGACACTATATTCTAATCCCTAAATTGAGAAGGGATTGTCAGTTATCTTGTCGATCAGGTCAACATTAATAATGATACAAATGATGCAGAATATCTTGTTAAAGTATGAAAGATATTTTCATTAAATTGTCAGTTACTTGTGGGGTCTTCCATTGAGTCAGCATAGTTTCTTAGAAATAATGGCTCTATTTCTACAAAACTTTATACTCTATTTGAAGATCATGTTTCCTTTAACGTTGATGCAGAAAGAACATTTGTGCCAAATGTTATATAACATAATCTGAAAAACTGTCATCTTAATCCATGACATAGATCATAGAGATGTCTTCTGTTTGCTGACCTCCAAAGCAATACCCGAGTCTATTTCAACCCTACAAGACAAATGGATTTAATAAGAGTACTGTAACTTGTTCTTGAGACTTGTAGCTCCAAGTCTGTGTCTCCTTATTACATGTTTGTGCCCTACTTTGTTTATTTCTCTGATTTAAGATTATTCAGATTTGGTTATAATTCATTTAAAAATCATCCTGTTTTCTTCTTTCTTTTATATCTGAAATTCCCCCTCTGTTTCTCCTCTTTATCCAAGCAAGGAAGAGAAGGGAGTAGGATGCTACTTTAGTGACAGCTTTCCAAGATTGATTTGGGAAACTTGGGCTCTAATTCATGCATCAGAGAATTCAGTATTATTTTATTGCTACAGAGTTGACATACTGATTAACCTTTCTATTAGTGTTTTAATCACAAAGCCTGGTTCTCCATGGGCAAAGTGAACTGGAAAGGGGAAATGGTCATCATGCAAATTTGGATTGGCTGTGAAAACAAAACATGGAAGAATTATACCAAATTTCCCCTTTTCCACTTCCCTCTGACCTTCTTCCTCAGCAGCAGGATCTTCCTTTAGCAGCATCAGACTGCTTCCTTAGCAGCATGTTTTGCCCCCATCACCCTCCTTTACTTTGCCAGTACAGAAAACTTCTTAAATTTTATTTGTCAGGAGATGGCAAAATAAATAATTTAATTATGAGTTAATACGTAAATATGTAAAATATGGGTCATGAAACCCTCACATTTTTTAGATTTCTTTCTACCTGGTTGACCACAAACATGCTCTAGGTTTTCCCCTACCTATAAAAAATGCCTATTCTTTCTCTAGACCTTAAGCAATTGTGTTAAAATGTCTGTGCCTTTGATGATAAATTCCTTTTCTAAAGTAATCAATAATCTTTTACCGTCTAAAGTCATCGGCCTTTCTTTTCAGTCCCCACCTGACGTAACTTCTCTGTAGCTTTTGATATTGTTGATATTGTTACCATATGAGCATTTCTTCTCGCTCTGTATTCCTGATACATCATCTTTCTCTTTGCTGAATGAAAGGGTCCCAGGACTATTTTTTCTTCTATTTCTGCACTTTTTTTTCACTGGTAATCTCCTCGTCAACTTTCTGTCATTTGATTATCATTTTTTATGCAGGTGACTCCAAAATCTATAAATTGATGCCTCATCTTACTCCAGTCTTCAGTCAAATATTTCTGCCTCATGGAGCTCACTGTCTGAATGACCCATGACATATCAGAAGACAAAATGTCCTAAACAAATCTAATTACACCTCCCTCTAAACCCATCATTCCTTCAAATTTCACTATTTCTAGTTTGAGAATCACTGCACTGGCAGTAGTCCATGTTCACATATTTTGAATTCTTCTTGATTTTTAATTTTGTATCTACCCCAAATTCTAATCAGTTGCCAAATCTTTTGAATATGCATTCACATGACTGCATCTTTTATTATCAATTATATAATAACTATGTAATTAAAATGATTTTATTTTGTGTAAAATTTACTATTTTGAATTAAGAATATAAGGGATATGACATTTACAGGCATTTATCACATCTTAACCTACACTTTTCAAATTACTATTTTCTGTTCATAATATTCTATTTCTTGCCTCTGCCTCTTTGCCTTTGAGCATGTTGTCTCCACAATCTGAAATGTATTTCTTCCTCACCTTCACTTCTTTGAATCCTTTGTGCACTTTAAAGGACAGGGCAGCAGGTACTTCCCACTCTATACCCTTTTCATTGTTGTATTGGCAGAATTATTCTAATTATTTTAGTAGCAGATAACCTTCTTGAGGGCAGGACTATTTCCTTTTTGTCCTTGTATACCATGTGCTTAGAACAGCACCTTGTATATAAGGGATACTTAGTATTTTTGTTAAAGCTTATGTTTTATTTTCTCTGGAAATGAAATAGAGTTGAACAAAATAAAATTGTAAGGACATTTATTATGGCATAAATTTATTAATTTCATTTTTAGGCCAGAGGAATTCTCTCGTTCTACATATAAAGGATATGTTCATTTTAAAACTTCTTATATAACTTTTTGTGAACCATGTGATTTTTCGAAGGAATAGGTTAAAGGCTTCCAAGGTTCAGCAAACATCTCAAAAGTAACTGCATCGGCAGAACGTGCGAGCACTCGTAGTACCTCCACAGCTGCCTCCCCCTCCTCCTCCTCTTCCTCCTCCTCCTCCACCTTCTTCTCCTTTTTCTTCTCCTCCTCTTCCTCACCATCATCACCATCTTCCTCCTCCTCCTCCTCCTGCTCCCGCTCCTGCCACTGCTGCTTCTCCCCCTGTTTGCTTGGAGAGGACCATGCTGATTCCTCTTTTGTGAAGCGGCGGCAGAGGAGACCCCAGAACTTGCCATGGCAGATGAAAAGGCGAAGGAAGGAGTCAAGACTGAAAACAACGATCACATTAATTTGAAGGTGCCAGGGCAAGATGGTTCGGTGGCGCAATTTAAGATTAAGAGGCACACACCACTTAGTAAACTAATGAAAGCCTATTGTGAATGATAGGGTTTGTCAACGAAGCAGATCAGATTTCGATTTGATGGGCAACAATCAATGAAACAGGCACACCTGCACAGTTGGAAATGGAGGATGAAGACACAATTGCTGTATTCCAGCAGCAGACAGGAGGCGATTGCTAAAAAGAATCTACAACTCTTCTCCAGAACTGTGCTCCCAAGGAAAAAAAATACACTCACAATAACAAAACCAAGATTTGGTTCATCCACATCCTGACTACTGCAGTATGGTTTTCTCTCTTCTTTGCTTCCCTTCCCCGATTCCTTTATTGTACATAAAGTAACTGGTGTATGTGCACAGGCATAATGCGTATTGTTTTTTAACTAAATGGACGATGGTATGTTTTGATCAACATCAAATGGAGATGGGGAGGGGAAAAAACAAACTGGTTCTGTGAAAATATCCCTTTTGTCCATTAGTGGCATGCTCATTCAACTTTCATCTTTACATTCCAGTAAGTTATTTTGCTCTCACTGTTTAACAACAACAACAACAAAAAAAGCCACAAAAAATCCTTGCATACTTTGTTTGATTGGATAATCTCAATGTTTTTCTTTTATCATTGTAAAACCAAGGATGATTTTATAACTTTTTTGTACGAAGCTGTTACATGTAGGGCAATCTCTGTCTCTCAGCAGGGATAAGTTACTATAAAGAAATTGATCCTACATAGTTTTCCCTTCAAGTCAAACATCTTATTGTTTAAATAAACTTGTTGTTTAAGATAAAAAAAGGAACTGAATTAATGATTAAATTTTCTATTCGAATAATTTGTCACTCTGAAAAGTAACTTAAATGATAGAACAGATAGATTTTTTTTTTTAATTTATTTTTTATTTATTTTTAGTTTACCACACACGGTTCTACATAGTTTTGAGTTCCAGTTTTTCTCCCCTCCCTCCCCCCTCCCTCCCCAAGACGGCATGAAGTCTCATATAACTGTCATGTATAACTTCGCATTGAATTAATTTATGCTCTAGTCAAGTCGTGGAGAAGAATTTTGACCAATGGAATGAATCATGAGAAAGAAGAAACAGAACCAAAAAAAAAACAAAAAAAAAAAAAACCCAAAACCAAAAACAAAAGAGAAGCAGAAAAGGCGAGCATGTAGTAGTGTGCCTCAGTCTGTATTCAAACTTCGCAGTTCTTTCTCTGAATGAAGATAGCATTCTCCATCGTGAGTCCCCTGGAGTTGTCCTTGCCCCTTAGGTTGCTGAGAGAAGCGCAGTATGTCAGGGTTGGTCCTCACGGAATCCACATATCTGTGGCTGTGCACAACGTTCTCCTGGCTCTGCTCCGCTCACTCAGCATTATGTCGTGTAGGTTTTTCCAGGTTGTTATGAAGTCTGCATCATCCCCATTTCTTATGGCACAATAGTATTCCATCACCTTCATATACCACAGCTTGTTCAGCCATTCCCCAATTGATGGGCATCCCTTTGCTTTCCAATTCTTGGCTACCACAAAGAGAGCTGCTATAAATATTCTTGTACATATGGGTCCTTTTCCCGCTTGCGTGATTTCTTTGGGATACAACCCTAGAAGTGGTATTACTGGGTCAAAGGGTATGAACATTTCTATAGCCCTTTGGGCATAGTTCCAAACTGCCCTCCAAAATGGCTGGATCAGCTCACAATTCCACCAGCAATGCAACAATGTTCCAATTTCCCCACATCCTTTCCAGCATTTATCATTCTCCTGATTTGTTATTTTAGCCAATCTGACAGGAGAGATGTGGTATCTAAGAGTTGTTTTGATTTGCATTTCTCTAATCAGCAGCGAGCCAGAGCATTTTTCCATATGCCTGTAGATAGCTTTAATTTCTTCCTCTGAAAACTGCCTGTTCATATCCTTTGACCATTTCTCAATTGGGGAATGGCTTGTATTCCTATATATTTGGCTTAGCTCCCTGTATATTTTAGAAATGAGGCCTTTATCAGAGATACTAGTTGCAAAGATTTTCTCCCAATTTTCTGCTTCCCTCCTAATTCTTGTTGCATTGGCTTTTTTTGTACAAAAACATTTCAATTTGACATAATCAAAATTATCCACTTTGCATTTTGTAATGCTCTCTATCTCTTGTTGGGTCATGAATTCTTTACTTTTCCACAAATCTGATAAGTAAACTATTCCTTGCTTTCCCAAATTACTTAGAGTATCAACTTTTACTCCTAAATCATGAACCCATTTTGACTTTATTTTGGTATATGGTGTAAGATATTGGTCTATGCCCAGTTTTTGCCCTACCATTTTCCAATTTTCCCAACAGTTTTTGTGAAATAGTGAATTATTAGCCCAGAAACTGGCTTCTTTGGGTTTATCAAAGAGTAGATTGCTAAACTTGTTGATTTCACCTACTTGTGTACCTATCCTATTCCACTGATCCACACCCCTGTTTCTTAACCAGTACCAGGCAGTTTGATGACTGCTGCTGTGTAGTACAGTTTAATATCTGGTGTGGCTAAACCACCATCCCTAGCATGTCTTTTCATTAATATCCTAGATACTCTAGACCTCTTGTTTTTCCAAATGAATTTTGTTATTATTTTGTCCAGCTCAGTAAAAAAAAATGTTGGTAGTTCGATTGGTATGGCACTGAATAGATAGATTAATTTAGGTAGAATTGTCATTTTTATTATATTAGCTCGGCCTAACCATGAGCAACTGATATTTCTCCATTTATTTAGATCTGATTTCATTCGCGTGAAAAGTGTTTCATAGTTATGTTCATATAGGCCCTGGGTTTGTCTTGGCAAATAGACTCCCAAATATTTTATAGTGCCTTCAGTAACTTTGAATGGAATTTCTCTTTCTATCTCTTGCTGTTGGGCTTTGTCAGTAATGTATAGGAATGCTGAGGATTTATGTGGGTTTATTTATATCCTGCAACTTTGCTAAAGTTGTTTATTATTTCAAGTAGTTTTTTACTTGATTCTCTAGGATTCTCTAGATAAATCATCATATCATCTGCAAAAAGTGATAATTTAGTTTCTTCTTTTCCTATTCTAATTCCTTCAATTTCTTTTTCTTCTCTTATTGCTACAGCTAATGTTTCTAGAACCAAATTGAATAATAGGGGTGATAATGGACATCCTTGTTTCACCCCTGATCTTATTGGGAATGCATCTAGTTTATCCCCATTACAAATAATGCTTGTTGATGGTTTTAGGTAGATGCTATTTATAATTTTGAGGAAGGTTCCCCTTATTCCTATGCTTTCTAGTGTTTTTAATAGGAATGGGTGTTGTACTTTGTCAAACGGCTTTTTCTGCGTCTATTGAGATGATCATATGGTTTTTGCTAGTTTTGTTGTTGATATGATCAATTATGCTAATAGTTTTCCTAATATTGAACCAGCCTTGCATTCCTGGAATAAATCCTACCTGGTCATGGTGTATTATTCTCGTAATGAGTTGCTGCAATCTTTTTGCTAATATTTTATTTAAAATTTTTGCATCAATATTCATTAGAGAAATTGGTCTATAATTTTCTTTCTCTGTTTTAACTCTACCTGGTTTAGGTATTAGTACCATATTTGTGTCATAAAAAGAATTTGGTAGGACTCCTTCTTCCCCTATTTTCCCAAATAGTCTGCAAAGTATTGGCATTAGTTGTTCTTTAAATGTTTGATAGAATTCACATGTAAAACCATCTGGCCCTGGAGATTTTTTCCTAGGGAGTTCGTTGATGGCCTGCTCAATTTCTTTTTCTGATATGGGGTCATTAAGAAATTTCACTTCCTTCTCTGTTAGTCTGGGCAGTTTATGTTTTTGTAGATATTCATCCATATCTCTAAGGTTGTCAAATTTATGGGCATACAGTTGGGCAAAATAATTCCTAATTATTGTTTTGATTTCCTCTTCATTAGAGGTGACCTCACCCTTTTCATTTTTTATACTGGTAATTTGATTTTCTTCTTTCTTTTTTTTAATCAAATTGGCCAAAGGTTTGTCAATTTTATTGGTTTTTTCATAAAACCAGCTCTTTGTTTTATTTATTAATTCAATAGTTTTCTTGGTTTCAATTTTATTAATCTCTCCTTTGATTTTCAGTATTTCTAATTTGGTATTTAATTGGGGGTTTTCAATTTGCTCTTTTTCTAGCTTTTTCAGCTGTATGCCCAGATCATTGATCTCCTCTTTCCCTATTTTATTCATGTAGGCATTTAGAGATATAAAACTTCCCCTAAGAACAGCTTTTGCTGCATCCCATAAGTTTTGGTATGTTGTTTCATTATTGTCATTCTCTTGAATGAAATTATTGATTGTTTCTCTGATTTGATCTTTGGCCCACTCACTCTTTAGAATTAAATTATTTAGTTTCCAATTAGTTTTTAGCTTATTTTTCCATGGTGCTTTATTAAAAATGATTCTTATTGCATCATGATCTGAAAAGGATGCATTGACTACTTCTGCTTTTCTGCACTGGATTGTGAGGTTTTTATGCCCAAGTACATGGTCAATTTTTGAGTATGTGCCATGTACTTTTGAGAAGAAAGTATATTCCTTTTTATCCCCATTCAGTTTTCTCCAGAGGTCTATCATATGTGCCTTTTCTAAAATTCTGTTTACCTCCTTAACTTTTTTCTTATTTATTTTGAGGTTAGATTTATCAAGTTCAGAAAGGGGGAGGTTGAGGTCTCCCAATATTATAGTTTTGCTGTCTATTTCTTCCTGTAACTCCCTTAACCTCTCCTCTAAGAATTTGTATGCCTTACCACTTGGTGCATATATGTTAAGCAATGATATTGCTTCATTGTTTATGGTGCCTTTTAGCAGGATATAATGTCCTTCCTTATCTCTTCTAATTAGATCTATCTTTACTTTTGCTTTGTCTGAGATTAGGATTGCTACACCTGCTTTTTTTACTTTAGCTGAGGCACAATATATTTTACTCCAGCCTTTTACCTTAACCCTATGTGTATCCCCCTGTTTCAGATGTGTTTCTTGTAAACAGCATATTGTAGGATTATGGTTTTTAATCCATTCTGCTATCTGCTTCTGTTTTGTGAGAATGTTCATCCCCTGCACATTCAGGGTTATGATTTCTATCTGTGTCTTTTTCTCCATCCTAATTCCCCCTGTTTATGCTTTTATTTCTCCCTTTCCCCTTCTCCTCCCCAACAAAGTTTTGCTTTTGACCGCCGCTTTCCTCAGTTAACCCTCCCTCTTTATTCCCCTCCCTTATCTAACCGTTACCCACTTGCTACTTCTCCTCTTCCTTCTGCCCTCCCCCCTCCCTTTTTCCCCCCTTTCCCTCCCACTTCCCGTAGGACAAGTTAGATTTCTAAACTTATCAGAGTATGTTATTCCCTTCTTGAACTAGATCAGATGATAGTAAAGCTCAAATACTGCTCTTCTCCCTCCCTTCTTTCCCTCTACTATAATATGTTTTTTTGCCACTTCCTTTGGTGTAATTTACCCTTTTCTACAACCTCCTTACCACTTTCCTCATAGCCCTCCCTTTATATCTCTTATTTATATTTTATATCTTTACATCAGTTAATTTATACAGGCATTCACAACCTATGTATATCCCTTTCATTTGTCACAATAGTTGTACCATTCACAAGAATGACTTATATATGTATATGTATATATATATACATAAAAAACATACATAAGATGATATAATCCCACATAAAGATGTAAACAACCTAAGCTTATTGGTTAATGAAGTTTGTGGGGTTTTTCCCCCGGTTACTTTTTTATGTCTCTCTTGAGGTTTGTATTTGGAGATCAAATTTTCCATTGAGTTCTGGCCTTTTCATCAGGAAGGTCTGGAATTCCCTTATTTCATTGAATGTCCATCGCCTTGCCTGGAAAATTATGCTTAGTTTTGCTGGGTAGTTGATCCTTGGTTGTAGTCCCAACTCCTTTGCCCTTCGGAATATCATATTCCAATTTCTCCTGTCTTTTAATGTGGAAGCTGAGAGATCCTGCGTGATCCTGACTGTAGTTCCACGATATTTGAATTGCTTCTTTTTGGCTGCTTGCAGTATTTTCTCCTTAAGTTTATAGCTCTGAAATTTGGCTATAATATTTCTTGGTGTTTTCAGTTTGGGATCTCTTTCAGGGGGTGATCGGTGAATTCTTTCAATGACTATTTTGCCCTCTGGTTCTAGGACCTCTGGGCAGTTGTCTTTGATAATTTCTTCGAAGATACTGTCAAGGCTCCTTTTTTGATCGTGGATTTCCGGTAGACCAATAACTCTCAAATTGTCTGTCCTGGATCTATTTTCCAGGTCAGTTGTTTTGCCAATCAGATATTTCACATTTTTTTCTATTTTTTCATTCTTTACATTTTGTTTTATTACTTCTTGATGCCTCATAGATTCATTAGCTTCCACTTGCTCAAGTCTAATTTTAAATGAGTTAGTGTTTACATTTTGCTTTTGAGCCTCCATTTTCAATTGGTTGATTTCACCTCTCAGGGTGTCCTTTTCTCTCTCTAGATTCTGAATCTCCATAGCCATTTCGCCAATCTTATTCTTTAGGGACTTGATTTCGTCAGTGGATTTTTTCTCCCTTTTTTCCATTTTTTCCATATTTTCTTTTAGCTCCCTAATTTGGTTTTTAAAATCCTCTTTTAGCTCTTCCAGCAGTGCTTTTTGGGCTGGAGACCAGATCATATTAGCTTTTGAGGTATCTGATGTATCTACCGTGTCATTGCTATCTTCTTCTAAGTCGATATTTTGATCCTGCCTTTCTCCATAAAAAGAATCTATTGTCCTCGGTTTTTTTGTGTTCTTCTTCATGTTGGATTGCCTTTTGCTGGCGTTAGAACGAATTTCTATCTGTGAGTCTCAGGGCTTTCTGTCCCAGCTTTCTTATTCTGGGGGTTGTGAGTCTAAAATTATAACCTTCAGTTTCCTGAGGTGTGGGGGAGGGGTCTGGCTCCCTGGCGTCTCACTCCCTATGGGTGCTCTCCAGCACTTGCTTTTCAGCAATGGTCTCAGCTGTTTGTTGTTTGAGCTGATGACTGGCGCTTCCCCTGGGGGAGCAAGGTTACGTCTGGGCTCCTGGCTTGGCCCCCTGCTGACTCTTCCCCTCTGGGACTAATGAGCTTCTAGTATTTGTCCTGTGAAGCCCCGCTACTCTCTCCTCTGTTTCAGTTCTCTTTTTTTTTTTTTTTTCCCCGAGGAATTCTCTGGGTGAGGGGGGGAGGGGTTAGAGCCGCTTACCTAGCCATTGAGTCTTCCGGAAGTTCAAGAGGCCGAGATCCTGGGTTTTGCAAGCGGCAGGGCTGGGTGTTTTCGCGGCTGTTGGCGTTGCGCTGCCTCTCGTCGCTCCCCGAGACTGCCGTCCTGTGTTGGGAGGCCTGGGGATCTCTGCCGGTTTCGGGCGCCCAGCTTTCTCCCAGCTCGTCTCCCACGTGGATTTCCCGGCCGGCCGCTTCCGCCTTGGTCTGGAGCAGCTCCGCACCGAGCACTCTCCGCGCCTGCAGGTTCGTTCCTCTGGCCTTTCAGACTCTCCCGGCTCGGAAATTTGCCCCACGCAGACTGCTCGCGGTTTCTGACTCTCTCAAATCTGCTCAAATTCACTTTTTTATGGGAATCTGACAGACCTTGTGAGAGAGCTCCGGTAAGAGGCTGCCTTCATGCGGCCATCTTCAGATAGATTTTTTTTAAATAATACTGGATGATGGAATTGAACCTCTTCAATAGAGATCTAAATTAACATAGAAATCATCCTACATCTAAATTCAAGGTGACAACTGATAACATTTATTCATTAGAGGGTGATGTTGACTGGTTACTTGATCCTCTAGAGTGATAAAAACAAAGGGTTGTCAGCCCAATGGTCAATCCTAGTAGTTATTCACTTTACATGACACCAAAGGGCATTCTGGGATGTGACCAGGCTTGCTCTGGCACCCAGAGAGTTTTAACCAAAGCAAGTTTCTCTTCTGTTTGTTCCACCCATTTATTTTTTCTCCTCACAGTTTCAAAACATATCTATATTATTTAGTGTAAATTTATCCAGAATGTTTGCCCTCATCTACTTAGGAAAACACCACCCCATTCTAGTTTTTATTGATATTTCAATTGAAGTTTCATGTACAGGTATGAAGAGTTTATCTTTAATCATAACATTATGAAAGAAAGAAATAAAATATATGAATAAAACAATTGAGGACTGAGAGACTTTTCTAAACCATGCCGAATTCAACCCCACTTTGGTTAAATGCAAGTCAAGACCAGTGTCCCAAAGAATTGTAGCCCAGGTGATCATAGTCCAAATCCCTTGCTTCCACTGTAGGAGGTTGGAAAGGGAGTTACTCCATCATGGAGCACTGTGATCACATTGAATGCTCTTAGACAGCTGCAATTATTTCTCTCTGCCACAACTTGTTTTCTGCTATTTTCATAGCCACGGTTTGTTGATTAAACATTGCAATACTTAAATGGATCTCTGAAGACCAAACAGGCCATTCATGATTGCCCGTCTTGTTTGTTTTTTTCTTTGCCTTTGCCTTCCAATAAGTTTACCACAGGCATACTTCCAATATGAAAGGAAGAGAACATGCATTTATTAAGCACCTAATATATACTAGGTACTGTGCCAAGCACTTCACAAATATTATTTTACCACAATCCTATGAGGTAGATACGATCATTATTCTCATTTTACAGATCATGAAACCAAGGCAGGGTTTATGTAATTTACCCAAGATCAAACAGTGTCTATTGGTAGATATGAACACAGATCTTCCTGACTCCAGGTCCAGTACTCTATACATTAAGCTCTCTAGTTACCTATGTGAAAGGGTTCTTCCTTATTTTTTTTCTTGATATCATGAAGGCATCAAAGGAACACATATGTGACCCAACAGTTCTCTCTCCCTCTGGCTACCCCCAACTTTAAAAAAAAATTAGACATTTCTTTGATGGATACTTTTACTCTTATTCTTCATAATTTCTCCCTTCTCTTCATAACTTCTCTATAATTCCCTTATTCATGTTGTGTTACAATATGCTTATAAATATTTGCCTTTCCATTGCTCTCTGAATGTTGTTAACTGAATTATTAGGAGATTATAGCACTTCCTGATCCAACACCAGGGAGTAATGCAAGAAAAATATTTTATTAATAATGGAACTTTATACAATTCTCTTTTTCTAGTGTCATAGAGTCCCACAAAGAAGGCATCCCCTTTGCTGCCATAAAGTCTCATTTCAACTTTTATTTTTAGTTCATGCCCCAAGGAAAGGAAAAGGCAAACAAAGCTTTGGACATTTGGCTGTGAAGCTAGTAGAGAGCAACAGACCACTAATCTTAAAAATAAACATTAATAAGAAAGACAGGTGAATGAAGTTGTCCATAAAATACTTTGGGGGCCTGGTACAGAAAGACCAACCCGAAATTACAAAATCTCTTCCATTTTTCCACCTCACAGAGGATGATGCTAATTTTGATGAAGTACAATATTCAGTCAAATCAACATTTTTATTAAAAATTTAATACATCCTGGGTACCAGCTAAGCTCTTGTGAAACAAAAGTAAAAGACAGTCTCTGTACTCAAAGCAATCAGTCTAATGGGAGAGACCAGATGCTAACAATTATTTACAAAGAGGAGATGTAGTTAGATGGTGAGAGAGATTATAGATAGAGCTTGTTATCTATCTCTACATCTTGTTTGTTGATAGCCATTAGGATAAAGTGTATGTTAAAAACAGAGGGAAAACATTAATATTAAGAAGAACAAGGGGAGCTTCTTATAGAAAGTAGGATTTTATCTAGAAGTTGGAAGAAAGGCAGGAAAGCCAAGAGGTAGAGACACGGAGGGAAAGAATTCCAGGCAGGGGGTAAAAAATGCCTCTAGTCAGGAGATGAAACCTTTTGTGCAAGGCCATCAAAAAGGTGGCTGTATTTATATTGCAGAATGTTTGATGACGGGAGTAACATACAAGAAAACTGAAAAAAGTGAGAGGGGATCAGGTTAAGAAGAGTTTTGAATGAAAAATAGAGGATTTTATATTTGATCCTAAAAGTAATAGGGAGCTACCAGGATCAAATATAAAATGTTCTGTTTGGAGTTCAAAGCTCTTCATTACCTTTGGAAAAATTATACAGTGTTTTCATTGTGTAGTGATCATCTTCATGTTAGTTGGTAACCATTCACATGCTATGTGGTTTTTTTTGTTATTTGTGCTCTCCTGCATTCACAATTTAGTTACTAACATGCAGTTTAAAGATTTTAGTTCTCGTTTAGAAATAAAAACCACTCAAGGGGCTCTGTCATTGAAGGCATACTGGCTGATTTGTAGAAGTTTGTAAACAGGAAGAGGTTTTTTCTTTTTCTCCCTACACATTGTAAAAGGCAAACAGCACCTTTGATCATGTTCAAGGGATTGTCAATTGCAATTTAAAATTTTCTCATCAGATCAATATTCTAATGTGGGAACTAGAGAAGTCCGCTGTAGGAAATAAACATAAATTTTTCAATCTATCTAGTGTGAACCATCTGGGAAAGAGTCTGCAATGGATGAAATGATATAGTTAAACACATCTTCTACATGATAAACACTTGGAAGCAGTAACAACAGAAAGATCGATGTTAGCAGTGCCATCAGCAGGAGATTATACAGCACTAGAACTGGAGAAGAACATGGCTAAACTTGTCAAATCTCTTCAGTTATGTCAGTATTGATTACTTTCTAAGAAAAGGCCAAATTAACTTTATGTCCAGAGCATCAAAAAATTTACTTCGCAGAATTTGGGATAAATTCTTCATGGTTCTGACCCTCTAAAGCAAGAACATAGCTAGAAAGAGGAAACCGATGACTAGTTTACAGGAAAAAAAAAGATGCTCAGATAGACTCTGATATCACTTGCTGACAGCTCTTTCAAAAATGTAATTTTGTTAATTAAAATTACATAATACTTCATTAACATTATACATTTTTTTGAAACTGAATCTCTCTAAAGCTCCCAGACTATTAGGGCAGAGGAAAATGATCAGCCCCATCCAACTCTGACCACCCTTGAGCTTGGAACTACTCCATTTTTCACCTAAGCTGCTCACCACCCCACCTTAGGCAGCCTGATCACCTTTCAGTCTTTGAGACTCACCATCTTTATGCTAGATTTGGTGTGTATGCTAGGTCAGTTTAGCTGACTACAGTTCTGCACTCCCAAGTAGAAGTAATGCACAAGTCTAAGCTTCCCCAGTAGCATGGATTATATGTATTTACTTGGTTATTGACTCACTTAAGAAAAATAAATTTTTCCACAGGAAAAATAAATTGTTTAAAATCCTTTTGAAAAAATTTCAGTCCTAAATCCTCTTTCCTTCTCCATTCTTTCTATCCTCATTGAGAAGGCAAGAAATTCAATATAGGTTTTACATGTACAGTCATGCAAAATGTATTTCCATATTAGTCATATTGTTGAAGAAAACACAGAACAAAGAAAAAGAAAATAAAATAAAAAAGTATGCTTGTATCTGCATTCAGACTCCATCAATTCTTTATCTGGAAGAGGATAACAAGTTTTATCGTAAGTTCTTTGAAATTTTCTTGAATCTTTGTTTTACTGAGAATAGTTAAGTCATTCACAGTTTATCATTATATAACAATGCTGTTACTGTGCCCACTGTTCTCCTAGTTCTGCTGACTTGCCTTTGAATCAGTTCATGTAAGTTTTTCCAGGTTTTTTTTCTGAAAGAATCTTGATCATCATTTCTCAATCACAATAGCATTCCATCTCAATCGTATACCTCAATTTGTTCAGCCCTTCCCCAATTGATAATCTCTATCAATTTCTATTTCTTTGCCACTATGACATGAACAGCTATAAATGTAGCTCCTTCTCCCTTTTTTATATCTTTCTGAAACAGAGCCAGTAGTGGTATTACTAGGTCAAAGGGTATTTACAGTTTTATAGCCATTTGGACATAGTTCCAACTTGCTTTCTAGAATGGTTGGAGATCAGTTTACATGTGTATCAACAGTGCTTTATTGTTTTAATTTTCCCACATCTCCTCCAACATTGGTCATTTTCTTTTTCTGTCATATTAGTCAATATGACAGTAAAAAGGAATATCCTTTAAATCAGTTAGTATCAATTACTTTTATTTTTAGAAGCTAATATACCATTTTCCTAAGTCTATGTTACCTAAAGATTTAGGGAAAAGATAGATAACACTTTATCATTTACTAACAGATAATTTAGAATAAGACATATATTGTTGCAGGAATAAAATAATTACAGGATTATAAGACTTTTTAAAAACTAAGTTCCCCTTTCTGGCACCAGGAAAAAGGGTAAGGGGTTGGCTATAGGTTAAGTTCCTCTTTCCAGTCTTAGTGGATAAGCTTTTTTTTCTCAAGCTAGAGGTTAAGTATAAGTTCAAAAGTATAATCTTCTAAGGTTGGTTTTCCATTTCTGGTAGCTAGAGCATGGGGAGCAGGGAGGGTGACTGCTAACTACAAATCACAAGTTCCTCTTTCACAATCTTAGTTCAAACTACAGGACCTTTTAAAGGAATCTTTCTGGTTACAAAATGATACAGGTGCAGGTCAGAGATTCTAAGGCATCTCACTTTAACAGCTAAATGTGCCAACAGTACGAATTTGGGTTAAGAAAGCCTGGGAGATGTGAACTAGTTAGATGATCTTTCTTGTCCAATTAAATTATGTTCAAACCAAGTTTCTTTAGATTGCTGTAATTTTTTATTCCTCTGTTATGAAAATGAGCTCTGTAAATCCCTCCTTTGTCACTAGTTACTGAGAAATTAGTTGACCTGATTTAATAGTAATCTGTCAACTCTTACTATTAAATCATTATTTATATACTTGGAAAGTTTGCACCTCAGAACTATTTTCAATTTCAGATAATTAATTTTAACAATATGTATAAAAAGTTAGGCCAGAGTTGTTTTAATTTGCATTTCCCTAATTAGTGATTTAGAGCATTTTTATATGACCATAGATAGCTTTGATTTCTTCATCTGAAAACTGACTGTTCATATCCTTTGATCACTTATCAATTGGGAAGTGACTTGTATTCTTATAAATTTGACACAGTTTTCTATGTATTAAGAAATGAGTACTTTATCAAAGACACTTGCTGTAATTTTTTTACAGTTATGATTAATAATTGTGTATTTCCTTACATTTTATTTGCCCATGTTTTTTTCTCTCTTTTCAGCTGTCCCTCATCAAAAGTACCACAGTCTCCCCTAATTTGTCCTTGCCTCTATGAACTCCCCTTCTCTTATCCCCTTTGCCTCCTACTTCCTGGTAGAATAAGACAGATTGTATACCCAACTGATTGTGTATGCTATTCCCTTCTGATCAGAGGATGGTTTGAGCATTGTCTGTCACCTCCATCTTCTCTTCCACTGCAAAAACTCTTTTGTGCTTCTTTTATGGGAAATAATTTACTGCATTCTATCTTTATCTTCCTCATTCTTTTAGTGTATTCCTCTTTCTCACCCCTTAATTTTATTTTTTTAGATATCATTCGATCATAGTCATTCCTTTTAATCATCCCTTAATTTCATTTTTTTAGATATCATCGCATAATAGTCAGCTCACACTTATGGACTCTGTCTATGTATACTCCTTTTAACTGTCATATTAATGATAAAGTTCTAAGGAGTGGTAAGTATCATGTTCCCATTTAGAAATATAAACAGTTTAATATCATTGGATCCATTATACTTTCTCTTCCCAGTTTACATTTTAATGATTCACTTTAGTCTTGTTTTTGGAATTCAAATTTTCTATTCAATTCTGGTCTTTTCATCCCTAATGCTTGAAAATCCTGTATTTCATTAAATATCCATTTTTCCCAGGTGTATGATTCCTGGTTGTAATTCAAACCTTCTGGAATATCATATTATAAGTTATCTAGTTCTTTAATATAGAAGCTGCTAAATCATGACTGTAGCTCAGCAATATTTGGATTGTTCCTTTCTGTCTATTTCCAGTATTTTCTCCTTGTCATGGAAGCTCTGGAATTTAGCTGTAGTATTCATGAGGGTTGTCTTTTTTACATCTCTTTCAGGAGGTAATTCGTGGATTCTTATGAATTCTGTTTTGCCCTCTGATTCTAGTATATAAGGACAGTTTTTCTCTACAATTTTTTGAAATATGATGTCTAGGTTCTTTTTTTGATCATAGATTTTTAGCTAGTCTAGCATTTTTCAAATTATCTCTCCTTAATCTATTTTCCAGGCCAGTTGTTTTGTTCTATGAAATATTTCACATTTTCTTCATTCTTTTGATTTTCTTTTATTGTTTCTTCTTGTCCCATTGGGTCAATAGCTTCCCTTTGCCCAGTTCTAATTTTTAAGGAATTGTTTGCTTCATTGAGCTTTTGTAACTTCTTTTCCATTTGGCAAAATCTGCTTTCTAAGAAGTTTTTTCTTTTCAGTGGATTTTTGCACCTCTTTTACCATTTGACATGTTCTGTTTTCTAAGATGTTATTTTCTTCAGCGTTTTTGTGTCTCCCTTACCAAGCTATGTTTTTTTGATTTTCTTGCATCACTTTCATTTCTTTCTGAATTTTTCCTCTATCTTATTTGATTTTTAAAACCTTTTTTTAGCTTTCCAGGGATTTTTTTTTGGCCTGAGACTAATTCACAGTCTTCTTTGAAATTTTGTTTGTAGCTGTTTTGGTTTCATCATCTTCTGAGTTTGTGTCTTCATCTTCCTTTTCACCATACTAATATTTTATGGGTAGGTTTTTTGTTATTTGCTCATTTCTATCCTATTTCCTGACTTTAAAGTTTATGTTCATGTTGGGGTCTGTTGCTGGCTTGGAGATGGGCTTTTCTCAAGCTTTAGTTTTTTTTTTTTTTCAGGTTGCTATTTTCAGAGCCACTCTTGGAATTTTTAAGTTTTTAGTGTTTCTAACGTGGTGTGATCTGGGGAAGAGCTGTGGTCACTCTCCAGGTCTGCACTCTGGTTCTTACTCAGTAAAGGACACTGATCCCTTGTGATTGCAATTCATACTTCTCCTCAAAGGTCCCTGTTCCCTTGGAGTTAGAAGTGATACTGTCCCTCAGGATTTCTGCTTTGCTCCTCTTTGCCCTTGAACTATGATCAAGAATCTGCTCCTGAGTTCAGAGCTGGCACAAGATTCCTCTGTATTCTATTTCTGACAAGTAGCCAGAGCCTCTTACAATCTACAGTTTGAGAATTCCCAAAGCTGCTGTTGCTTCTGTCACCACTACCTAGTCTCACCACCGGTGTTTCATGCATATGAGATCCGGACCAGCCTTATCCCCCTTGTCACATATAACTCTTTCTGACCTCCTGTGTTGTCTTTGCCTCATAGGAATTTTTATATGAGAGTATACTCTGGAAAACACTCTTACTATCATTCAAATAGAATACATAGCAATTTAGCAGGGATAGAAAATATATGTAAACCAATTTATCATATTAAAACACATTATTTCATGTGTCATTCATCTTCATTCTTGTCATATCATCATCATTTTCTTCATCACAGTCAACACCATCATTCTCATCACCATCATCAGCATCCTGTCATCAGTTTCCTAAAATTGTGAGCATGTGTGTTTGGGGGTGTGGTGGGGAGTGAGGATAATAGCATTAAGAGGAGAGAAATAAATAGATGCATCAAAACTCTGACTCACTCAAATATTAAAAATAAAATTAAAAATCTGTCCATCAAAATTTTGAAGGCTGTGAGATAACTAAATTATTTCATTACTTACAAAATGTGTTATATTTCAGTCTATCACTGCTAGCTTCTGTGTAGGTTAGGACAGAATAGATTAAGAATAATAAAAAGGGTATACTAAATCTTTATAAATAATCTACCGACATTTGCTTAACACTTACTATGTGACAAATGCTACACCACTATGTGAGGTACTAGAGATAAGAATACAAAAATTAAAATAATCACTACTCTCAAGAAGCTTATGTATTGATAACTACAATGTTTGACAATATTTTTGAAGGTTGTCATTTTTTTATTTTAAACAAGAAGTTTATTTAAACAACAAGATGTTTGACTTGAAGGGAAAACTATGTAGGATCAATTTCTTTATAGTAATTTATCCCTACTGAGAGACAGAGATTGCCCTACATGTAACAGCTACGTACAAAAAAGTTATAAAATAGTCCTTGGTTTTAAAATGATAAAAGAAAAACATTGAAATTATCCAATCAAACAAGGTATTCAAGGATTTTTTGTGGGTTTTTTTGTTGTTAAACAGTGAGAGCAAAATAACTTACTGGAATATAAAGATAAAAGTTGAATGAGCATGCCACTAATGGAGAAAAGGGGTATTTTCACAGAACCAGTTTGTTTTTTCCCCTCCCCACCTCCATTTGATGTTGATCAAAACATACCATCGGCCATTTAGTTAAAAAAACAATACTCATTATGCCTGTGCACATACACCAGTTACTTTATGTACAATAAAGGAACGGGAGAAGGGAATCAAAGAAGAGAGAAAACTATACTGCGGTAGTCAGGATGTGGATGAACCAAATCTTGGTTTCTAATTGTGAATGTATTTTTTTTTCCTTGGGAGCACAGTTCTGGAGAAGAGTTGTAGATTCTTTTTAGTAAGCGCCTCCTGTCTGCTGCTGGAATACATCAATTGTATCTTCATCCTCCATTTCCAACTGTGCAGGTGTGTCTGTTTCATTGATTGGTTGCCCATCAAATCGGAATCTGATCTGCCTCATTGACAAACCCTGTCGTTCACAATAGGCTTTCATTAGTTTACTAAGTGGTGTGTGCCTCTTAATCTTAAATTGAACCATCTTGCCCTGCCACCTTCAAATTAATGTGATCCTTGTTTTCAGTCTTGACTCCTTCCTTAGGCTTTTCATCGGCCATGGTGAGTCCCGCGGTCTCCTCAACCACCACTTCAGAAAAGAGGCACCAGGATGGTCCACTCCAAGGGAAGGGGGGGAGAAGCAGCAGCGGCAGGAGCAGGAGCAGGAGGAGGAGGAGGAGGAGGAAGATGATGTTGATGATGGTGAGGAAGAGGTGGAGAAGAAAAAGGAGGAGGAGGTGCAGGAGAAGAAGGAGGAGGAGGAGGACGAGGAGGAGGAGGAAGAGGAGGAGGAGGAGGAGGAGCTGAAGGTTGTCATTTATCATTAAAAATTCAGCCTCAAGAAAATTATACAATGTTCTGTGGTATACACTTAGTTTTGTTGTGTTTTTTTTTCCTTACAAAGAAAACTGGGTTAGCCTACTTATCCTCAAGCAGGCTAACTACTTGAGTATTCTATTTAAATTAATTTTATTTATTTAATTACATATTTTCAAATTATAGGGTTTTTGAAATTTTTAACATTCATGTTTTAAAAATTTAGCTTCAGAGGGACGGAGCCAAGATGGCCACATGAAAACAGTATCTTACCAGAGCTCTCTCACAAGTTCTATCAGATATCTCTAAAAACATGAAACTGAGCAGATCTGAGAGAGTTAGAAACCACTAGTAGACTGAGTGAGTCAAATTTCCAAGTCAGGAAAGTCCAAAAGTTCGATGGGATGGATCTGTAGGCTAGGAGAGTGCCTGGCATGCAGAGCTGCACCAGACAGCACCAAAGCAGAAGCAGCTGTGGAAACCAGCCAGCAATACAGGCTGGGAGAAAGCTGCATGCCTGCAACAGGCAGAGATCCCCAGGCCTCCCAGCACAGGACGAGAGTCTGTCTAAGTGACTAGAGGCAGCAGCGCAATGCCTTCAGGCATGAGACATCTACTCCTGAGGTTTTCAGCCCAAGGGTTTGAAACTTGCCTACTTGAACTTCCAGGAGACATAATGTCCAGGTAAATGGCTCTCACCCCTCCCTCCCTCACTGACCCAAAGAATTCCTTGGGAATAACACTGGAGTAGAGGAGACAGAAGTGGGGTTTTGGTGGCCACGCAGTGGGAGTTCCTGAGTTCCAGAGGGGTGGAACCAGCAGGGGTAAAAACCAGGAGCCCAGACTTGCCTTTGCACAGGCAGGGGAAGTGGCAGACACTAGCACAGACAACAGCTGAGACCATTGCTGGAGAGCAACAGTGCTGGAGAGCAGCCACAGGGAAGAGGAAACTTCAGGCTGCCAGATGACCCCTCCCCCACAACTCAGGAAACCAAAGGCTATAATACATAAAGCCAGTAACTGGGATCACAATTCCCAGAACAACAAACCTGAGACAGAGATCCCTGAGCTCCAAAAGCAGAAACCCGCTATAAAGCTGGGAAAAAGCTTACCAACATGAAGAAGAACATGGAAAAATCGAGGACCATTGATTCTTTTTATGGAGACAGGGAAGATCAAAATACCAATTAGGAAGAGGACAGCATTGACATTGTACCCACATTTGATACCTCAAAAGGGAATGTGAACTGGTCTCAAGTCGAAAAAGCATTACTGGAAGAACTAAAGGAGGATTTTAAAAACCAAATTAGGGAGGTAAAAAAAATGGAAAAATGATGAAATAAAGTCTTTAAAAAATAAGATAGGTGAAATGGCTATGGTGATTTAGAATCTAAATAGAGAAAATCACACACTGAAAGGTAAAATCAACCAATTGGAAAAAGAGACTCAAAAGCAAAATGAAAACAGCAACTCATTAAAAATTAGAATTGGGCAAGTAGAAGCTAATGACTCTATGAGGCATCAACAAGTAGTAAAACAAAATGTAAAGAATGAAAAAAACAGAAGAAAATGTGAAATATCTGATTGGAAAAAAACAACTGCCCTGGAAAATAGATCCGGGAGAGACAGAATTATTGGCCTACCAGAAATCCACAATGAGAAAAGACCCTAGGCTGTATCTTAAAAGAAATTATCAAAAATAACTGTCCAGAAGTCCTTGAAGCAGAGGTGAAAATAGTCATTGAAAGAATACACTTATCACCCCCTGAAAGAGATGCCAAATTGAAAACTCCAAGAAATATTGTAGCCAGATTTCAGAATGACAAAGACAAGGAGAAAATTGCAAGCAGCCAAAAAAGCAAACAAACAATTCAAATATCAAGGAACAGTAGTCAGGATCACTCAAGATCTTTAAGCTTCTACTTTAAATGACAGGTGATATTGCAATATGATATTCCAAAGGGCAAAGGAACTTGGACTACAAACAAGGATCAAATACCCATCAAAACTGAGCATAATATTTCAGGCAAGGAGATGGAAATTCAATGAAATAAGGGAATTCCAGACCTTGCTGATGAAATGGCCAGAACTCAATGGAAAATTTGATCTCCAAACACAAAATTCAAGAGAGACATAAAAAGGTAAACAGGGGGACAAACACCCACAAACCTTGTTAATCAATACAGGCAAATTGTTTATAGCTTTACAGAGGATTATATCATTTATATAAGTTATATATATATATATATATGTATATATATATATATATATATATACACATACATATATATGTCAGTCTTGACAATAGTACAGTTATTATGACAATTGAAAGGGATACACATAGATTGTGGATGTCTGTATAAAAAACTGACATAATAATAAAAAAACATAATTAATAGATGCAAAAGGAGGGTTCTGGGAGAAGACGTAAGGAGGGAGTAGAAGAGGGTAAATTACATCAAATAAACAGGCACAAAAACTCATTATAGTAGAGGGAAAGACAGGAGGGAGAAGAGTAGTATATGAACTTTACTCTCATTGGATTTGGATCAAGAAGAGAATAACATATTCTGAAAAGTATAGAAATCATTTTTTTTTCCCTACAGGCAGTAGGAGGGGAAAGGGCAAAGTAAAGGTGGTTGATGAGAAGGAAGGGAAGAAGTAGCAAGGGGAAAAGGGTAAAATAAGGGAGGGAAATCAAGAGGGAGGGCAAACTGAGGAAGGTGGTAGTCAAAAGCAAATCCCTTTTGAGGAGCAAAAGTGGGGAGGGAGAAATAAAAGCAAAAACATGGTGCAGAAACAGGATGGAGAAAAGGACACAGCTTGTAATCATAACTGTGAATGTGAATGGGATGAACTCTACCATAAAATGGAGGCAGATAACAGAATGGATTAAAAATCATAATCCTACAGTATATGATTTACAAAAACACATTTGAAAAGGGGGGGATACACACAGGGTAAAAGTAAAACGATGCAGCAGAATATATTGTGCTTCAGCTAAAGTAGAAAGAGCAGGGGTAGCAATCCTAATCTCAGACAAAGCAAAAGCAAAGATAGATATAATTAAAAGAGATAAGCAAGAGCACTATATCCTGATAAAAGGCACCATATAATATGAGGCAATATTATTATTTAACATATGTGCACCAAGTGGTATAGCATGCAAATTCTGAGAGGAGAAGTTAAGGGGAGTTACAGCAATAAATAGACAATAAAACGATGCTAGTGGGGGACATCAACCTCTGCCTCTCTGAACTTGATAAATCTTACCTCAAATAAAAAAGAAAGAAGTTACGGAGATGAATAGAATATTAGAAAAGGTAGATATAATAGAACTCTGGAGAAAACTGAATGTGGATAAAAAGGAACATACTTTTTTAAACAGTACGTGGCACATACTCAAAAATTGACCATGCACTAGGGCATAAAACCTCACAGTCCAGTGCAGAAAGGCTGAAATAGTCAATGTATCCTTCTCTGATCATGACACAATAAAAATTATTTGTAATAACGGACCATGGAAAGATAAACCAAAAATTAATTGGAAACTAAATAATCTAATCCTAATGAATGAGTGAACCAAAGAGCAAATCATAAAAAACAATTACTAAGTTAATTCAAGACAACGACAATAATGTGACAGCATACCAAAACTTTTGGGATGCAGCAAAAGCAGTTCTTAGGGCAAGTTTTATATCTCTAAATGGTTACATAAACAAAATAGATAAAAAGGAGATCAATGAAATGGACATGCAACTGAAAAAAAAAAGCTAGACAAAGAACAAATTGAAAATGCCCAATTAGTTAGCAAATTAGAAATATGAAAATCAAAGGAGAGATTAATAAAATTGAAATCAAGAAAACTATTGAACTAATAAATAAAACTAAGAGCTGGTTTTATGAAAAAAAAACAATAAAAATTGATAAACCCTGTTCAATTTGATTAAAGAAAAGAAAACCAAATTACCAGTATAATAAAGGAAAAGGGTAAATTCACTTCCAATGAAGGGGAAATTTAAACAATAATTAGGAATTATTTTACCCAGTTGTATGCCCATAAATTTGATATCGTTAGGGAAATGGATGCATATTTACAAAAATATAAATTGCTTAGGTTAACAGAAGAGGAAGTAAAATACCTAAATAAGCCCATCTCAGAAAAAGAAATTGAGCAAGCCATCAATGAACTCCCTAGGAAAAAATTTCCTGAGCCAGATGGCTTTACATGAGAATTTTATCAAATATTTAAAGAACAATTAATTGTCACACTTTATAGACTATTTGGGAAAATAGGTGATGGAAGACTCCTACCACATTCTTTTTATGACACAAATATGGTACTAATACCTAAACCAGGAAAAATCAAAACAGAGAAAGAAAATTATAGAGCAATTTCCCTAATGAATAGTAATGCAAAAATTTTAAATAAAATATTACCAAAACAATTGCAGCAACTTATTAGAAGAATAATACACTATGACCAGTTAGGAGGGAAACTATCACCATTAATGATCATATCAGTTACAAAACTAGCAGAAACCATATGATCATCTCAATAGATGCAGAAAAAGCTTTTGACAAAATACAACACTCAATTCTATTAAAAACACTAGATAGCACAGGAATAAAAGGAGTCTTCCTTAAAATTATAAATAGCATCTACCTAAAACCATAAGCATGCTTTATATGAAATGGGGATAAGCTAGATACATTCCCAATAATATCCAGGGTGAAGCAAGTATGTCCATTATGACCCCTATTATTCAATTTTGCACTAGAAATGCTGGCTTTAGCATTAAGGAAAAGAAAAGAAATTGGAAGAATTAGAATAGGCCAAGAAGAAACTAAATTATCACTTTTTGAAGATGGTATGATTATTTACTAAGATAATCCTAGAGATTCAAGTAAAAAAAAACTATTTGAAATAATAAACAACTTTAGCAAAGTTGCAGGATATAAAATAAACCCACACAAATCCTCAGCATTCCTATACATTACTAACAAAGCCATACAGCAAGAGATAGAAAGAGAAATTCCATTTAAAGTTACTCTCTAAAATGTTTGGAAATTTACCTGCCAAGATAAACCCAGGACCTATATGAACACAATTATGAAAGCAGGGATCTGCTTAAGCTGTCCCCCAGGTGCCTCCAAACACCTGTAAAAAATAGCTCTGAACAAATTCTAGAGATGCAGTACCCACAAAATAGCAGAGGGAAGCATGGCTTCAGCTCTGGAAACCCTAGATGGTCGCTGGGAAGGGTCTATTGCACGGAACTGGGAGTAAAACGGATCACAGCCCAGCATGAGCCATGCCAGGACAAACTAGACCAGGAGCCAGGCTAAACAAGGGGTAGGTCCCTGAATCATTGAGCTGTGGCAGTTACCAGACTTCTCAATCCACAAACACCAAAGACAACAGAGAAGGTTAGTGGAAAAACTCCCAGAGGGAAAGGATTGTGTGGTCAGTGCCAGCCCCAGGGGGCTGGAAGTGGTGCAACTCTGGGGCTGCTACCAGAGGTCCTCCTGCCATTGCTTCCAGACCCACCCTGTGGGAAAAATTACACAGCAGATCAGAGTGGGAGTGCATAGCCTTCTTGGATCTGAGTCACAGTCAGGGTTGAGGGTTCTTGAGGGAGGAAGAGCGCTGGTGTGGCAGAGTTTGCTGTGTAGAAGTATCTCAGAATACAGCAGCACAACCCCTAAAGTTGGGACAAAGTACTCTCTACAAGCAGTCATACACTGACAAAATGGTCAAGAGTCAAGTAGTTGGTTGGGAACAGAAACAGGCAATGAAAACAGACTCAGATTCAGACTCAGACTTTGGAATCTTTTCTTGGTGACAAAGAAGATCAAAACATATAGCCAGAAGAAGTCAACAAAATCAAAGAGCCTACATCAAAAGCCTCCAAGAAAAATACGAATTGGGCTCAGGCCATGGGCGAGTTCAAAAAGGATTTGGAAAAGCAAGTAAGAGAAGTAGTGGAAAAATTGGGAAGAGAAATGAGAGTGATGTAAGAAAATCATGAAAAACAAGTCAATGACTTGCTAAAGGAGAGCCAAAATACTAAAGAAAATAACACCTTAAAAAATAGACTAACTCCAATGGCAAAAGAGCTCCAAAAAGCCAATGAGGAGAAGAATGCCTTGAAAGGCAGAATTAGCCAAATGGAAAAGGAGTTTCAAAAGTCCACTGAGGAAAATACCACCTTAAAAATTAGATTGGAGCAAGTGGAAGCTAGTAACCTTATGAGAAATCAAGATATTATAAAACAGAACCAAAGGAATTAAAAAATGGAAGAGAATGTAAAATATCTCATTGGAAAAACCAGTGACCTGGAAAATAAATCCAGGAGAGATCATTTAAAAATTATTAGAATACCTGAAGTCATGATCTCAAAAAGGGCATAGACATCATCCTTCAAGAAATTATCAAGGAAAATTGCTCTGATATTCCAGAGACAGAGGGTAATGTAGAAATTGAAAGAATCCACCAATTCCCTCTTGAAAAAAACCCAAAAAGAAAACTCCTAGGAATATTGTCATCAAATTCCAGAGTTTCCAGATCAAGGAAAAAATACTGCAAGCAGGCAGAAAGAAACCATTTGAATACTGTGGAAACACAATCAAGATATCACTAGATTGAGCAGCTACCACATTAATGGATCGAAGGACTTGGAATATAATATTTCAGAGGTCAATGGAGCTAGGATTAAAACCAAGAATCACCTACCAATCAAAACTGTGTATAATGCTCCAAGGCAAAATATGGATTTTCAATAAAATAGAGGACTTTCAAGCTTTCTCAGTGAAAAGACCAGAGCTGAATAGAAAATTTGACTTTCAAACACAAGAATCAAGAGAAGCATGAAAAGGTTCATAAGAAAGAGAAATCATAAGGGTCTTACTAAAGTGGAACTGTTTTGCTTACATTCCTACGTGGCAAGGTGATGTGTGTAATTCATGAGACCTTTCTCAGTATTAGGGTTGAAGTTAACATACATATATATATATATATATATATATATATATATATATACATATATATATATTATAGACAGAGGACATAGGATGAATTGAATATGAAAGTATAATATCTAAAAAATAAAATTAAGGGATGAGAGAGGAATATATTGAGAGAGGGAGAAAGGGAGAGATAGAATGGGGTAAAACATTTCAAATAAAAATGTCAAGAAAAAGCAGTTCTGTAGGAAGGGAAGAGGGGGCAGGTGACTTGGAAATGAGTGAATCTTGCTCTCATCGGATTTGACTTGTTGAGGGAATAACATGCACACTCAATTGGGTATCTTACCCCACATGAAACTAGGCGGAAGGGGATAAGAAAGTGGAGACATTAGAAGAGAGGACAGATGGGGGAAGAAGTAATCAAAAGCAAACACTTTTGAGAAGGGACAGGGTCAAGGGGGAAAGTTGCATAAAGGGGGACAGAATAGGTTGGAGGGAAATATAATTAGTCTTTCATGACATCACTATTTATGGGAGTGTTTTGCATAATGATACACATGTGACCTATGTTGAATTGCTTGACTTCTTAGGGAGAGTGGATGGGGAGGAAATAGGGGAGGGAATTTGGAAGTAGATGCTCAAAAAAAAAGGATTTTTTACATGCAACTGGGAAATAAGATATACAGGCCATGGGGCATAGTAATCTCTCTTTCCCTACAAGAAAGTAAGGGGAAAAGGGATTGGGCAGAAGGGGAGTGGGGTGAAAGAAGGGAGGGCTGACTGGGGAATAGGGCAATCAGAATATATGCCATCTTGGAGAGAGGGGGAGGGTGGAAATGGGGAGAAAATTTGTACCTCAAAATCTTGTGGAAATCAATGCTGAAAACTAAAAACAAATATTAAATAATAAAGTAGAGAATTCAACATAAAAAATGAAAAAGCACACAATGTAATACCAATTATGCACATGATGTTACACAAAACTTATTTCCATATTGTCTTTCTTGTCAAAACAAAACAAAAATCAACCTCCCCCCAAGCGACGGCAACAATTCTGTGCACAAAATGCAAGAAAAATAATGAAAGTGAAAAGAATATACTTCAATTTGCATTAAGAGGTCATCTATTCTCTCTCTGAAGTTGGATAGCATTATTCGTTATGGGTCCTTTGGAATTTTTTTGGATTAGCGTCTTAAACAGCTGAGTTTTTGAAGAGTTGATCATTAACACAATATTGCCCTTACTGTATATGTTGTTCTGGTTCTGCTCACTTTACTTTGCATCAGTTCATATAAGACTTCCTAGGTTTTCTTATAATTTCAGATAGCATAATAGTATTCAGTCACAATCATATACCACCAATCATTCATTTATTCCCCAATTAATGGACAACCCCTCCTCAATTTCTAGTTCTCTTCCACCACAAAAAGAGTTGTTATAAATATCTTTATACAAATAGGTCCTTCCCTCCCCCAACCTTTTTCCCTTTGGGATACAAATCTAGTAGTCATATTGCTGGATGTAAGGGTATACAAAGTTTTTTATCCCTTGGGAATACTTCCAAATTGTTCTCCAGAATGGTTGGATCAATTCATAACTCCACCAATAGTTCCTTAGTGTGCCTTTTTTCACATCCTCTTCAGGATTTATCATTTATATTTTCTTTCAGGTTAGGTAATCTTATAGGTATGAGGTGACACATCTGAGTTGTTTTAATTCTTGATAGCTTTGATTTCTTCTTCAGAAAACCACCTGTTCATAGTCTTTAACCATTTACCAATGGGAGAATGACACATGTTTCTATAAATTTGGTTCAGTTCCCTATATATTTCAGAGATGAAGCCTTTGTCAGAGAAACTTGATATAAATTTTTTTCCTGTTTCCTCCTTCCCTTCTAATTTTGGTCTCATTGGTTTTGTTTGTTGAAAATATTTTTAAGTTGACATAGTCAAAATTACCCAATTAATTTCTTTGAGCCTCTTATCTTTCATAAAGATCTGTATCTCACAATGTGTTGATGCATATCTCTTTTCTTATTCATAGATCTAACAGGGAAATTTTTCCATGTTCCCCTAATTTACTTATGATATCACCCATGATGTCTAAATCTTCTACCCATTTGACTTCATTTTTTGCATATGTATGTTGTAAAATGTTGCTCTTTGCCTGGTTTGTTCCAAGTTGCTCTCCTGTTCTTCTAGCAATATTTTTTTTCAAAAGTTTGGTTCTTGCATCCTAAGCTTGGATTTTTGGATTTACCAAACAGGAGATTTCCATGGTTAATTACTAATGTGTACAGTGTATCTAATCTATTCTGTTGATCTACCACTTTATTTTTTAGCTACTACCAAATTATTTTAATACAGTCTGAAATTTGGTATTGCTGAGCTAGGGTTACACAGCTAGTGAATATCTGAGGGCAGATTTGAACTCAGGTCCTCCTGACTTCAGGGTCAGTGCTCTATCCACAGTGCCACCAAGCTGTCTCACCCTTGTAGTGATTAGAATGGAATTTCATTTCCATCTCTTCTCTTCGTTCTATTTTTTTTTGCAACATATAGAAATGTTGATGATTTATATGGATTTATTTTATATCCTGCAACTTTACTGAAGTTGTTAATTTTTAGATGTTTTAGCTGTTTCTGAAGGGTTCTATAAGTATGCCATCATACCTTCTTCAAAGAGTGATAATTTTGTTTCCTCATTTTTATTCCTTTAATTTTTCATGTCTTATTGTTATATTTATCATTTCTAATACAATATTGAATAATAGCCATAATAATGGAGATCTTTGCTTCTTACTTCTAGATGTCTCATTGTGTCATTAGCTTCCACTTCCCCAATTCTAATTATAAAAGAATTATTTTCATTAGTGAGCTTTTGTACCTCTTTTAACACTTTACTAATTTTGCTTTTTAGCACATTATTTTCCTCAGGATTTGTTTTGTGCCTCCTTACCATACTATTAATTGTTTTTTCTTTTGGTAGTTTCCTCATATTGGTCATATTTCTTTCCCCATTTTTCATCTACCATTCTTACTTGATTTTGACAATTATTTCTTAATTCATACAACATTTCTTAATGGGCTTGTGTTCAGTTCATATTTCTTTGTGGAGGTGGGGAATTTGCTTCTAGCTGTTTCAACATCATTGTCTTCTTCTGAATTTGTTTCTTTATCTTCCCTGCCACAATAGAGGGCTTTTATGGTCAGTTTTTGTTGTTGTTGTTGTTCCCTCATTTTTCCACTCAGTTTCTTCATTTTAAACTTTATATTAAAGTTGGTTTCTGTTCTGGATGTGCTGGTGGTAGGGGGCTTTTTTCACTGTTGTTTTCAGAACTGTTTCTGAGAGTTGGAAGTTTTGGTGCTTCCAAGATGGTATGCTGTGGGAAGAGGTGTGGTCCCTGGCCCATGATCCCTTGCTGGCACAGATGATACTGCTCTGTATGGCCCCTGATCTCTTCAAATTGGAACTGATACTGTCCCTGCCAACTTGTGAACAGATGAGATACTTCTGAGAACTTTTTCTGCCTTTTGCCTTAAAATATTCCTCTCTACCTTTGAAATGTGATACAGAAGCTGCTGCTGCTGCTGCTGCTTTTACCACTACCAAGTCCCGACACTGATATTATACACCTATGTACTAGATCTCTCCTAGACTCCTAAGTTGTCTTGGGATAGAAGAATGTCTTGCCCTGACCTTTGCTCTCCAGAATTTGAAATGCTATCTCCAGAATTTGATTTCAGGCATTATTTTAAAGTCATTTGGAAGGGAATGGAGAGAGAGAGCTCATCTGTAGTGTTGCTGTTACCCATGTATTTTCTACTTCAACATTCTTAATCCCCTTCAAACTATCCCCTTCTACCACCAGCACCTCCCCCCCAAAAAAACCTTCTAATTTTGAACTAGTAAACCTTGGTGAGACCTTCTTTAGAAAAGTATATCTTTCAACATCATATAACAGTATCTAACGTACAGCTAACTTATTTCTATGCATTCACAGTGCAGAGCCAAATACTACATTCATTGTACAATAGAAATGAAATTATTCTTGGAGTTTTTGTTTGTTTTTTTAAGAAGTATAAAAGTGACAAATTTAGTTTCAGTGATGATTTATTATTTTGAATAAAATGCATGTATTTTTGTCTCCACTCATAGATATGTGTTTTTTGGTTAAAATGTATACTGACTAGTTATCATTAAAAGAAAAAAAAGTATTATTGTAAAAATTGATCTAAATTAACATGTATCTACATGTTGTGTAAGTACATGAAATTTTCATTTAATCCTTTCATATATAAGGAAGAATTACTGAAAATATTTTTTATTTTGAGATTTGTATTAAAATAAATTTTGATCATCTCTCCCAAATGCTGTAACACTAGGATTTGCAATTTTTTCACAAATCCATTAATGGTTAAATGAGAATTATAGACATTCCTTCCAAAACTAAAGACTGCAATCAGCCTATGATTATTCAGTGACATATATGTTATATAACTTTTGCATGTTAAGCATCAGGGATGATATTCGAACCCACTTCCTTGGATTCCAAGCCCAGCAGGCAGTGTGGTTTAGCAATTTACCAAGATTTACTAATCTGCATTTATTGAGGCAGTTTCACAATGGTAGTTCTCTACAATAATTTGATCAAAACTAGTAGATAAATGGATAGATAGGCAGATAGATGGTTAGACATAGAAATATACAGAAACATAGATCATAGGTAGATAGAAACATACAGAAAGACAGATGATAGATGACAGACAAAGATAAGAGATAGCTATTATAATAAAGTTACATGGACTAGGGTGTAATTTCATCAGAGCAGGTGACTCCTGGTGAGGACCTGCATTTTCAAATATAGATGTGTAATTTACAGTTTTTTAGAGCTTCCCGGCACACTGAGAAGTTGAGAAACTTGTTTTCTCAGTTTTCTCAGTTCTCAGGTTTAGACAGTCTGAAAGGCTCAGAGGACCTAAACCCAGGCCTTCAGAATTCTGAAGTTAGCTCTCCAGGCAATTTCACATAGTACCTTTAAAACAAAGCAAAACAAAAAACAAAACCATATACATATGTTCACACACACACATATACACAGTATGTATATATACATACACATATATACACGTGTACAATTGGAAATAGTGACATATGTATATACATGTATAAATATATGGGTGTGTGTATATATATATGCATGTGTGTATATGTATTTATGTATATGTGTGTGTACATATTCTTAATCCTTTGGCAAAAATACCATCTTTCTTTGTCTTTCCAATGACAGGTAGTATTTAGAAGGAATGTCTTCCCAAGTGTTCGGTCATCTCCTTGCCTGAAATGCTTAACAAAGGGGAGAATTCCTATTGAAAGAAATTAAGGAATAATTGATTGTATTCTTGGCTTTCACCAGTTTTATGTGCCTTACCAATCCCTGAGGGTGACAACCTATTTGTCCTATCTGCTCTATTTTACCTTTTGCTTAAATTCCTTCTCTGTTCTTTTTCCTCTGTATATAGCTTGTTCTTTTTGGAATATGCCAAGTTATCAGTTAAATGCAGTTTCTTGAATTTCATTTTTCTTTTCTCTCCAGGTGTCAAATTCCAGTTAAGTAGTCTATTACGAGTTTCTCTCCCATGGTAACTTTCATAGCTTTCATGACTCTTGAGGGGGAAATTCTCACAGTAGTGAATGGAGAATTAGATGAGCAATTCCCATTATGGTTAATGGGAACAGTGGTGTGATCTCTTCCCCTTGGATTGAAAATTTACTCTTAGATGCATTCTCCATGCTGCCAGTTAGAAGGAAAGGAATTAATTTTTTTTGATAAACACATTTAAGGGATTAATGAATTTTGAATAGTCAAAAATAATGTAAAATAAGATTAGTTGAGATTTGCATTATATTTGCCTTTAGATCACCTTTACCAACCCCTTCCAGAGATAATTTAGAAAAGTTTTAGCAAGATTTCCAGGTGAATGTTTAAATTTCAACAGAAGATTTACAAGCTCCCTCAACCATTTATTCAGCCATCCATCCATCCATCCATCCATCCATCCATCCATCCATCCATCCATCCATCTATCCATCCATCCACCCACCCATTAATGTAACATCTAATGAATACCTATAATAGAACTGTGTTAGCTGCTGCCAGATATATAAAGTGTAAGACAAAGTCTTTATCCTTGAGAAACATAAAATATAATTGAGGAGGGGAAAAAGAAGATAGATATGAAAAGTAAAATAATGACATAAGCAAATGTATACAGACTTACAGACTTATGCAGTCCTTTCATTATTTAGGAGAGGAGAAAAAAATGAAATGATTTATTCCAGGTCACACAGCTAGAAAGTGAGGGGCAAAAAACTTGAACCTTGATTTCTTGGTTCCCAGTCCAAAGTAAACTCTACCAAATCATACTGTTTTCCCATAGTGAACACTATTCCATGATTTCTCCCATATTTCTGCTCCTCATTGTTTATGTTCTAACCAAAAGGTAGGACTCTCTGCTCTCTGTCCATGCTTTCTTCTCTCTGAGCCTGTACAAATACTATTCCTAGCACTTTGAATACCCTGCCCTCTTTTCCATTTGATAAAATATTATGCATTCTATAAATTCCAGCTTCTGTGCTATGTGTTACATATCTGAAAAGCACAAGAACACTTCATGCAAAAGAGCTGCTTGATGAAAATGAAAGGAATTGCAACAGAACTCATTACAGTGTATCATTAACATAATGTGGGCAGGACAATGGTATGACATAAGGACTGTTTTCAGAAGATTTATCTGCCAGAGGGATTTTAGGGGATGAAGACCAGAACAGTTGGAGCACTATGAGGAACTATCATAAGCTCATTGCTCATAGAGTTTTATGAGTACATAGGTGATAGCTTAGTCTATCTCTTATTGGGCAGTTGATGATACTGAGGCAACTGAGAAATATAGATCAACATAGTGGTAAGGTACTTGGCCTTTATTCTTCCTCAGTTCCTTTTCTTGAATCTCTAGATGTTCTCCACCCTGCCGCAGAAGTCTTCTCACACTGGAAGTTCATCTTGTCCGTGGCCCATTTTCCATGGAGTTGCATGCTGCACCTGCACCTCCTTCCATTCACTCTTTAATTCCTTCCAGAACCTCCAATTTGACAAAAGTGCCCAAGCCATCCAGCTGTGTCTTTAATCCTCTTTGGGTCCATTCCTGATTCTACCATGCCCCTGGAGTAGTACCTCCTATTCCTTCTATTCTTTCCAGTTACATTTATTGTGTAATGGTAATCAGGGCAGGACTCTTTGGTGTTCTTCTCTTTTGGGAAGCTAAGGCTAACGAGTGCCTTCAATACATCTGGTCTTTGTTTGAATGGGGCAGGTAAAGTGGAATACTTTCGTTTTCGAGTGTTTCTCCACAGTAAGGCAATTGGGAGTCACTGGTATGTACATGATATGGTGTTAGTTATCGAAGAACTTTTCCACACTCTAAATGCTAAGTTGGCCCCAGCCCTCGTGGTCCTGAACAGGGTATAGGAGCTCTGAGGTTGGTGTTTTGCCTTTGGGGGCACACTCATTGAAAGAGTATTGGTGACAAGACTCTGGGAAAGTGGTTGAAATAGCCCTCCATCCCCTCGCTTTGATAACCCAGATGTTGGCACTTCTCTGGTAAATATCTATTGCTATGGATAGACTGGTTTGTGTTATTTGCTCTGTTTATAATGTATGCTTATAATTTCTGTTTGTATTTGCCCTGAAGTTCAGGGGACTGATCATTTCCCCCTAAATGAAGTGAATGACATATGTATGTTTAATTAAAGTGAGATTGTTAACCCCTTAAAGTTGCTTTCCTTAGAGAAGCAGATCAAAGAACTTGTGTTGGCAGCCTTTCTGTGTGGTGGTGTTATTGGTCTTACACACCACAGTAGCTGCTAGCAATGTTGTTACATATATTTTCTTCCTTTATTAGAATGAAATCTCCTTGAAGGCATGGACTATCTTTCTTTTTACTTGTATTTGTATTCCCCTTGCTCAGCAAGGTACGCAGCACATGGTGAGTATATAATAAATGTTAACTTGAAGTGAGCTGATAAAAAAGTTCTTAAAGGTAGATGGGGGTAGGGGGGAGAGAATCTCCTAGCACTGCCAGTCTGGAGAAGCAGAAAAGATGGAAGAAGGTTAAATTGCATCTGAGTAGTTTTGTTACCTTCCCCAATGTAAAGAGGTGTCATATAGCTTAGGATACTTAAGGGGAAGGGAAAGTGATTATTATTACCAGTGGATGTGAGACTAGCTGCCACCCTAGTATTTTTGGGCTGACTTAGATTAGCAACATGGGAAAAAACTTGTCAGTTTTGTTTTTTGGGTTTTTTCTGGGGGGGAAGCCAGTGTTACAGATGCAACTCTATAGGGGTGCACCATGTTTTGGCTTCCAAGTCACACCCTGGAGGAGTGTTAACATTGGCTTTTCCTTTTGATGATCACTGTGCCCTGATACCTTACATTCTGTGCCTGCCAAGGTTACTTATATTACATATGCTGAAATATACATACACACATACACACACTGAAATAATTATTATGTATATAAGCACACATATATGTGATATACATATATATACACATATGCAATTATATATATATATATATATACACATACATATATACATGCATATGTGTATATATAATCTCTCCCATTAGAATTTAAAATCTGTGAAACCAGGAAGTAGTTTACATTTTCTTTCTATCTTAAGCACTCAGCATAGAGCCTGATGTGTACTAAATCATTTAATAAATACTTATTCATTTATAGATTGATAAAGAAACTGGAGGGAGGGGATAGCAGAAGACATAAGTAATATTGTCTTTTTTTTTCTCCCATTGACATTTGTCATTTATTCTATGAAAGTGCTTGATACCCTCTGGGGTGTTGGTTGGGGAAAAAGTGTCTTTGTGGTGACAGGATAACTCAGATTTAACCTAGGCGGACAAAATTAGCCATCCTGTTTGGTCTAGCAACATCTGAGAATTCTCTGAAGCAGTTTAATAGGTTAATTACAAACAATTCTTGCCTTTTAACTAAAGGAAGTTCTGTCAGAACATTTCTTAGCACATTAATGCGTTCTTAATTTAGACTTTTCACTAATTCAGACTTGCTTTCATAATTTAGACCCCTCAACAACTTAGACTACCTTGTCCCTCATTTGGTACTCATTCGTCAAATTTCACTGTAGGGATAATGGGATTTTGCTTGTTTATTTGTTTTATATTTTATTCTTGGCATAAATTATAGCTGTTATGTGAGCTGTGAGTAAAAGACACTATTTTTTCAATGTGTGGCTATTTGAAAGTATATCACACTCAATCATATCTGAAACTTTTGCTCCCAGAGAAGGTTCCCAACTTCTTCTGACTTTGCTGTTCTGGGGGCTGTTACAGAAGTTTTTCTGCAGACATAATCCACTGATACCTTGCTGTGTAAAGTTGTGGCAGACATCAGCAGTAGGCCAGATCAACTAGGCTTCCAACATTACCGAGTTTAATACCACAAAAGTGAGAGTGGACCTCATGTCAATCTAAGCTCACACTACAGTCTTCAAACAGTTATATAAAAAGGTCAAAATGCTTAGGAAAGAACTCTAGGATATTTTTATTCCTGATGCACCTTGATACCACCTCCAATATGGATATTACAAGTGTCTGTTCTTATTCCTCTTACCTGCTTCTCACCATTTTACTCCCTAAAGATCTTCTCCATTGCCTCCCCTCACCCCCACAATCCTCCCATGCGTACCCATAATTTCATTTGTGTAGAGAAACCCTGGTGAGAAAATTCCATTTACCAAGTTAGATAAGCAAACCTTCTGCAACTTTAAAGTCTTGTAGAGTTGCTTAGTACTCTGTGAATTTATATGACTTGACAGGATCACACAGACATAATATCCCAGAGGCTGTACTTGAAGATGTAATTGAACCTGAGTCTTCCTGATTCTGAGTCCAGCTTACTATTCACTGCATAATATCGTTGCTCACAGGTGACTAGTGATTATCCCTTTCTAAAAAATGAAATTAAACTTCATTATTTTAACTTAGCTCAATATTCATTGGGAGTCTTAGAATACTTTCAAATATTAAGTTATATATTCTTATGTGACCTTGAACAAATCATCTAAACCTTCTGGGATGCAGATTTTTCATCTGTAAAATGATGGGAATTTGATTATCTGACCTCAGGGTCCCTTCCAGTTTTCAGTGAATTAACCTCTAGTTTAGAGGAAACAAACACATGATGACTGGCCATGTGCCACACAAAATACTCATGAACACTGCCTGAATTAGATTAAAATGTAATTGGGAAATATTTAATAAAAATAGAACATAAATATTGTCAATATATAATTTTCTAAGTCAATATGCTGCAGGTATGCTTATGTATTACTTAGTAGTCTTTGATACCACTGCGCTATTCCATACTTTAATCTTGTTCTCTGTGTAAGAGTCCCCTTTGGAATTCTTAGGAAGGCTCTGGACCTATTCTTAGAATAATTACGCACACATATGCATATATATATATATATATGCATACATGCATATGTACATGTACAAATATATGTATGCATTTCATAATTGAAATATATGCTAAATTTCAGTTAGAGGTTAGTAAAAATAAGCATGTATTTTTTTAAAATAACATCCTAGTCCTCAGATCTTTGGAATCTATCCACAGACCATTTACAAATACCTAAAAGAACTCTTGCTCTCTGAGTGGATCCAATTGTAGAAATATATAGATATGATCATGTTGCCTAGTGCATGCCTTGAAGTGAGAAGGAGAAAATTGTGTTGGATTGAATTAATTCAGATAACATTTTAAAGTGCTTCACAACTTGTAAAGTACTTTCTCATGAATTGTATAATTTCAACTTCACCAACACCCAAAGTAGGCAGTAAGAGTATCATATTACAGAGAGTAAGAAAATGAAGATGAGCTGATACTTGGGGACATTAAATGATCTTCTCAATGTCTCATAGCTAGGGAAAAGAACAAAAAATACAATCAAAATGTTCTAATGAAGACAACTAGTATTAAGTGGCTACTATGTTCCAGGAACTATGGTAAGTACTGAAAATTCAAAGAAAGTCACTTGATTTCCCCCACCATAAAAAAGACCAAAAATAGTCCCTAGTTTCAAGGAGTTGCCAAATGACATTATTGTATATGTACTTTACATTTTACAATATACTTGCCAAGGTTCTAGCTTCTACTAGCCGCTTGATGTGGAAGAGAGAGAGAGAGAGAGAGAGAGAGAGAGAGAGAGAGAGAGAGAGAGAGAGAGAGAGAGGAGGAGGGAGGAAGGGAGGAAGAAAGAAAGGAAGAAGGAAGGAAAAAGGAAGAAGAAAGAAGGAAGAAATGAAGGAAGAAGAAAGAAGGGAGGAAGTAAGGAAAGAAAGAGAAAGAAGGAAGGATAAAAACAAAATAGAGTGTGAGCTCACTTGAGGATCCTGATATCTTGAATACCAATATCCAAATGTGTTTCACAGAAAAAAGAAGGAAAAATACAATGCTAAAGATTTATTCTTTTCTTCCTTTGCTGGCAATGACATGCTAAGCAGCTGGCCAGAATTTGTTCCTTAACTTTCTGTAATAATTTTGAGCATTTCAACTGTAGCGAAATGTGTCATCTCAAAATAGAAGCAACAGACTGATCCAACACCCTAAAAACTAGAAAAGAGAGAAATTAATTTTACATTTAAAAGTCTCTTTTAAAGTATATATTTCTTTTCTGAAACAGGAGTCATAAAACACTTAATGTCTAGGCATGTGTCCTTGATCAGATGGTTTCAATTATGCATGATCAATTAGTATTGACAAATGTTCAGAGAATCCTTCTTTTTTAGGAGAAAAAGCAGGAGGTTTCCACATTATATTTTATGTATCTTTCCTAATTCCTAAAGGATTATTAATTTAATAGCAGCACCCTGTATTAACTATAGTTTCCACCTGAAAAATGCAAAATTTTTGGTAAACATATTGATATCCTAATAATCTAATAGGAAAATATTATTTCAACAATTTTTCCTTGTTCTTACCAACTCTCAGTGAAAAATTTAAATAAACTTCTTTGTGCTGAATTTCTCAAAAGACTATGCCAAGAAAAAAAAATAACTTATTCTGCTAAAAACAAACAAAAACTTTTCTTATGTTGGCTACATGGTACAATGAATAGACAACAAGCCAGGAAGGCTTGAGCTCATATCCCACTTGTAACATATGGTAATATGTCCCTGGGCAAGTCAAGTAGCTGCTCAGTGCTCTAGGCTCCTCTCTAAGAATATGTTTCAGAGAAGGTGCCAATTTGTTTTCATAAGTGCTGTTTTCCCCCTCAGGAACACCCTATTCTAATGAAATTGCTGTTCCAGTTCCTATCCATACCCCCACATTAGTTTATGTAGATTTAATTCATAAACTATCTGTAAAGGAAAGGTGCAAAAATCTCACAGATACTCAACTATGAATTAGAGATGAGAAAGTCTTGATTCTTTTCCAACAGATTTTATATAAATGTTCTGGATGGCAGCAGGGCTGGTGCTGCACGTAAGTGTATGTCAGAGATTAGGTATGTGGAATGGAGACTTAATTGTTGATTTGCTAGTGACAGGTGATGTATTTTGCCTGAAGTTGATTATGAAATATGAGAATGGATAGAGAAAAAAAAGTCCCAAAGATAACACAGTTTGGAAGTCGTTAGGAGAATGGAACAAAGGTCAGTTAGGATAATACCAGACTGACATACTGACAAAGTAAACATTGAAGTTGCAGTAGAGTATGTTTATAGTTAGATGTTTAACTTGGATATCTGGTTGTGGAAATGAATTAGAGGGGAATAACCCCTATTATGGAGTTGCAGAATCAATCAGATTTCAGCCCTTTAGAATATTTGGCAGTATTAAAGAAAAAAAAGTTAAGTGTAATCATTTATAAACCAATCATGTGATGCTGTGGTTTGGGAAATATGCAATGGAGAATGTGCGTCATAGGATTTAGAGCTTGAAGAGTCAGAACCATAGAATCTCAAAATTTGAGAGTTGGAAGGGAATTCAACAGCCATCACATCCATGCCATTGATTATCATATACCAAAAACTGTTCATCTAACCTGAGTTTGAAGACCTCCAAAGAAGAGGAAACAACCACCTCTTCTCTCCACTGTTCCATTTCTGGAAAGTTCTAAATGTTTGGAAGTTTGTGTGTTTCTTTCCTGCCACAAAGTTTTTATTTTCATCTTGGTATCACGTACCTACGGCTACTGGTTGAGCACTGGAGGAAGAAGGAGAATTTTCCCCCCTCCCCAAGTAGCTATTAAATCTTTCCTTCCCCACTTGTCTTCCCATGCCTAAAAATATACAGTTGCTTTGATTGTTCATTATATATAATAGACACCCTAGGCCCAACACTATGCTCAGTGTCCCCTATAGAGAAGCTCTGGCTTAGCAAGGTCTTCCTTAAATTGTGGCTTCCCAGACTGTGGCTGCCAATACTCCAGGTGATTTTTGACAAGGACAGACTACAGTAAGAGAACCACCTACCTATTTTTGTATACCACACCTCTTTTAATGGAGTCCATATGCGTAGACTTCACTAGATTAAACCCCTATTATTGTGTAGATGAGGAATCAGAAGGGTAGAGACATGAAGTTAATTATTCCAAGTTCTGTAAGTCTTAAGAAGGAGAATCAGGTTTAGAAACCAGTTCTTTGTACTGCCAAGTAGTGACCTTTCCAATGAAACATGCTAATACATGTAATATCCATTCAGAGATTAATTTGGGGGAGGTTCCACAGTTACTGACTAATACCACCAAATCATAAACTATATGATGTTCATTTTAATGTTCTTGTTGAAGTCAAAATTGAATTAATTTCTCATTCCTACTCAGCCAGAGACTCCTGAATGGCAAAGGACTGGGGAGGCATCACTAGCTACACAGCAAATGCACCAGGAAATGTATATGCAGAATTTATTGAACTGTTCATATAAGCGATGTGGATTTATATGATCCATAAGGGAGAAAAAAGTTCTAAGGAAGTATAGACACTTTCAAGATGACTATTACCATAAAAGAGCTATGTAACCCTTGAGTCAAAGTGGGCCATGAAGCATTTAGTGGTTGAAATTTTGAAGAAAACAATTAGCTGATGGAAAGACAACAATAAGAACAACAACCAAACAAAAACAAAACTTTGAAAGTAAAGCCCAAAGGAGTTTTCTGAATGTGATTATCAAAGAATATACATACTTTTCAACATCAAAAAAGTGTCTTGTCAGATATTGATTCTGCACTAGATAAATTAATAAATATAAAGGCAGAAATAATAAATACAATAATTATAAACAATAGCACAATAAAATTGTAATTAAATCTGGGAACACAAAAAAGATATACTTAAATTAATACAAAGCAATGATTTTCTGAATAATAAATGGATCCAAGAAAAAACTAGAGAAAAAATAACAGCTATCTAAAAGTAAAAGATAATTATTTTCTTTTTTTAATTTATTTTTTCATTTTTTTTCATTTTCATTTATTTATTTATTTATTTGATATATTTAGTTTTCAGCGTTGATTTTCACAAGAGTTTGAATTACAAATTTTCTCCCCATTTCTACCCTCCTCACCCACTCCAAGATGGCATATATTCTGGTTGCCCTCTTCCCCAGTCAACCCTCCCTTCTGTCACCCCACTCCCTTCCCATCCCCTTTTCCCTTCCTTTCTTGTAGGGCAAGATAAATTTCTATGCCCCATTGCCTGTGTATCTTATTTTCTAGTTGCATGCAAAAAATTTTTTTTTTGGTTTTGAACATCTGTTTTTAAAACTTTGAGTTCCAAATTCTCTCCCCCCTTCCCTTCCCACCTACCCTCCCTAAGAAGTGAAGGAATTCAACATAGCCCACATGTGTATCATTATGTATAACCCTTCCACAATACTCATGTTGTGAAAGACTAACTATATTTTGCTCTTTCCCAACCCATACTTCTTTATTGAATTTTTTCCCTTGGCCCTTTTGAAAGTGTTTGTTTTTGATTACCTCCACCCCCATCTGCCCTTCCCTCCATCATCCCCCCCCCTTTTTATCTTCTTCCCCCTTCTTTCCTGTGGAGTAAGATACCCAAGTGAGTATGTATGGTATTCCCTCCTCAGGCCAAATCTGAGGAGAGCAAGATTCACTCATTCCCCCCTCACCTGCCCTCTCCCCTCCTCCCACAGAACTGCTGCCTCTTGCCGCCTTTATGCAAGATAATCCACCCCATTCTACCTCTTCCTATCTCCCTCTCTCAATATATTCCTCTCTCATCCCTTAATTAGATTTTATTTCTTTTAGATATCTTCCTTTCATCTTCAACTCACCATGTGCTCGCTCTCTCTCTCTCTCTCTCTCTCTCTCTCTCTCTATATATATATATATATATATACACATACATATATATATATATATACACACATACATATATACATACATACACATTCACTTATACATATATATACATAAACATATATATATATATATATATATATATATATATATATATATATATATGCATATTCCCTTCAGCTACCCTAATACTGAGGTCTCATGGATCACACATGTCATCTTTCCATGTAGGAATGTAAACAAAACAGTTCAACTTTAGTAAGTCCTTTGCAATTTCTTTTTTCTTGTTCTTTTTCTTGTTTACCTTTACATGCTTCTCTTGATTCTTGTGTTTGAAAGTCACATTTTCTATTCAGTTCTGGTCTTTTCACTGAGAAAGCTTGAAAGTCCTCTATTTTGTTGAAAATCCATATTTTGCCTTGGAGCATGATACTCAGTTTTGCTGGGTAGGTGATTCTTGGTTTTAATCCTAGCTCCATGTACCTCTGGAATATCATATTCCAAGCTCTTCAATCTCTTAATGTAGAAGCTGTCAGATCTTGGGTTATTCTGATTGGGTTTCCACAATACTCAAATTGTTTCTTTCTGGCTGCTTGCAGTATTTTCTCCTTGATCTGGGAGCTCTGGAATTTGGTGACAATATTCCTAGGAGACTTCTTTTTGGGATCTATTTGAGGAAGTGATCGGTGAATTCTTTCAATTTTTATTTTGCCCTGTGGCTCTAGAATATCAGGGCAGTTCTCCTTCATAATTTCTTGAAAGATGACATCTAGGCTCTTTTTTTGATCATGGCTTTCAGGTAGTCCAATAATTTTTAAATGCTCTCTCCTTGTTCTATTTTCAGGTCAGTGGTTTTTCCAAGGAGATATTTCACATTATCTTCCATTTTTTCATTCCTTTGGTTCTGTTTTATAATATCTTGATTTCTCATCAAGTCACTAGCTTCCACTTGCTCCAATCTCATTTTTAAGGTAGAATTTTCTTCAGTGGTCTTTTGGACCTCCTTTTCCATTTGGCTAATTCTGCCTTTCAAGGCATTCTTCTCCTCATTGGCTTTTTGGAGCTCTTTTGCCATTTGAGTTTGTACATTTTTTAAGGTGTTGTTTTCTTCAGTACATTTTTCAGTATTTTTTTGGGTCTCCTTTAGCAAGTCATTGACTTGTTTTTCATGGTTTTCTCACATCCTTCTCATTTCTCTTCCCAATTTTTCCTCTACTTCTGTCAACTTGGTTTTCCAAATCCTTTTTGAGCTCTTCCATGGCCTGGAATCAGTTTATGTTTTTCTTGGAGGCTTTTGTTGTAGGCTCTTTGACTTTGTTAACTTCTTCTGTGCATATGTTTTGGTCTTCTTTGTCACCAAAGAAAGAATCCATAGTCTGAGACTGAATCTCGGTGCGTTTTCACTGCCTGGCCATATTCCCAACCAACTAACTTGACCCTTGAGTTTTTCAGTTGGGTATGAGTGCTTGTGGAGTTTAGAGAACTATGTTCCACACCTGGGGGGGTGTGCCAGCTCTGCCACACAAGCACTCCTCCTTCCCCAAGAACCCCCAACCTGGACTGGACTTACATCTTCAGCAGGCTCTTCACTCCTGCTCTGAACAGCCACTTAATTCCTCCCACCAGATGGGCCTGGGCTGGAAGCAACTGCAGCTCTACTTCTGTAGCTGCCCCACCTCTGCTGCCCTGGGGGTGGTGGCCGAACCAAGAACTCCTTCCACTCCTGAAGCTTTTCCCACTAACCTTCTCCATTGTGTTTTGTGTTTGTGGGTTGAGAAGTCTGGTAACTGCTGCAGCTCACTGATTCAGGGCACTAGGGCATGTTCCCCCCACCTCCTGGTTTGGTTGGTCCATGCTGCTCCTGCTGGGCTCCACTCCACTCCGCTCCGCTCTGCTCCCAGCTCTGTGCGGGATAGACCTCACCCAGAGACCATCCAGGCTGTCCTGGGCTGGAGCCCTGCTTCCCTCTGCTGTTTTGTGGGTTCTGCAGTTCTAGAATTGCTTCAGAGCCATTTTTATTGGTTTTTGGAGGGACTCGGTGGGGAGCTCATGCTAGTCCCTGCTTTCCAACCGCCATCTTGGCTCCGCCCCCGAGGTAATTATTTTCTAACATGCAATAATGTTTGAGCTTCAGCTAAAGGATTTCTCAGAGAAAAATACACTTCTAAAAGCACTTCAGAAATTAGTAAAGGGGAAGATAAATGAACCAGATATGTAATTAAGGGAAAAAATAGTGAACAATACCTAAAACAGAATGGAAGATTAACCTTAATGAAACTTTAAAGTAAGAGAATTGCATGAAATTGAAAACAAAATAACAGAACTGATATGTAAATGGCACTAGTAGGGAATACATATATTTTATCACCTTTGGATTAGAACTAAAAGTGACCCCAGAAGATCATTCTAGTCTAGCCCCCTTATTTTACACTTAAGATGATTCAGTTCCAGAGAGATTAAATCATTTGGCCATGGTCACACAGATAGTATGCATCAGTGCCAGAATTGGAGCCCAAGTCTCCTGACTTGAAATCTAGAATTCTTTCCATTTCCCATTTATCAGGGTCTACAGTCCTTTGGAAATCATATCTCTATTTTTATGTCATTCCTTGTGAGGACCGTTCATGTTTAGAGGTATGGAGATAATGTTAAAATCCATTCTTAGTTTGTGAATCCCATGAGATTCACTGTATCTTTATATTTATTTCCATTTTACAGAGGAAATAAGTGAATCTCAGACAATGAGTAACTTGTCCATAGTCACACAGCTGGTATCTGAGAAAGGACGTGAGTATTAACTCTAAGATCAATGCCCATTCCACTCTATTATGTGGTACAGTGCACAGAGCACAGGGCTTGGAATCAGGAAGACCTGAATCTAAATCTTGCTTCAGACATTCCCTAGCTGAGTGACTCTGGGTAAGTAACTTAAGTTATTTGTGTTTCATTTTCCTTACCTCTAAAATGGGGATTATAATAGCACCTACCTCCCAGAGTTGCTGTGAAGATCAAATGAGCTAAATCATGTAAAGACCTTTTAGCAAATGTTTCTCAGAATATTAGTCCTATATAGTTACACAAGGCACTTTGAGAATAGAAGAAGGGGTTTGAAGGACAGAATTTCATCAGACAAATCTGCAGACATGAAAAAGTTTGGCAGGTTTCCATAGGGAAAAAAGTAGTTTAGATTGGTTGTCATATAGTCTAGATATAGATTAGTGGTGAAAGGGAAGTGTACATTGAAAAGTTAGATTAGAGCCAAATCATGGAATGCCTTGAAGAATACTCAGGTGGTTAGAATTTATTCCATGTATGATCCTAAATTGTTGTAGATTTATTAGAATTGGAGTAACGTGTACAGGACAACATATTTGGAGGTTAAAAGTTGGAGGAATGAATCATAATCATCCCTACTTATTCCAAGTCGGTAAGACTTGTCTTTCAATTTTCCTTATGTTCTCCAAAACAGACTCAATAAGAATATGCCCTGGTTGTTGAATTTCCGAACATTGGTCCTGGATGTGAAATGTTTACACAAGGCTGTCACCTGATGAACATTAGAATGTGTTTTCTATGAAAATAAAAGGCAAGTTATAAAAGTTTAATTATTCTGTAATTGCATTATCTTCAAAATGACCTTTTTTTTCCTCCTAAGGAACTGATGGATGCAGGTTTTAAAAAAAAAGAGCCTTAACTTGGCAAAAAAAAGTCAGTTTGCTGCACTTTGGATGTATTCCCAGTTTTTCTGGTTGTATTTTGTGCTGTAGAGTGACATCAGCATTTCATACCTCAATATTTATCCTAGGAAGAAAGTAATTTTCAAAGCCAAATAAACAATGATATCATCGATTTGGCAACATTCAGAGAGCCATCATTATATGCCATGTGTCCATTTTTGATTATGGAAAGAAAAAATGAAAGAGACACCTGCCTCTATCAATTATAAGTATTTTATAAAATTGCATTGCAAATCCATCAAAACACGGAAATATCTGAAGAAATAATTTCTGGTCAGGTTTGCTATTGGAACCTGAATAAAGTACACTGTATACTTACATGTGAGAAAAAATGTTTTTAATTTAAAACTACAGGAAAATGTTTTGTTCTTTTTTTTGTTTTACTTAACTGCAACTTATTTTAAATTGTAAGAAAGTAAATGAGAATTCACTTCAAATAAATAGCTATTATGTTAAATCTAAATTTGTGTTAGTAAGGCTTTTAAAAATAATGTTCCTTCTCCCTTCTCCCCCTCCCCATTTTTATCTAGATGTGTGATTTCAGCAGAATGGGAAGTTCCTAAGGGACCATACTACCTCTACCAAAGCATATTGGCACTTGGTATCCAGTTTCAAGAGTTTTGTAAGAGTTCTCTATATGAATTAGGTAGAAAGAAACAGTTACCTTTCTAATATGTTATAAAATAACTTGGCAATTAGTGAGGGAGAAGAAAGAGAAAAACATGTTTTCTTTGTTGTGAACCTGGGTGACTGGAAGGTTCTCCATACTATCTTCAATATAAAATATAATTCACTACGAACTATAATTCACTCTTCTTTCTGAGACCAGCCCATCTTTTTGTTCTAGTCATATACTTCCCTAATGATATTCTTTACCTAATCTTCTGCACATTTTCTCATCATGATACGCTACAGCCTGCTCATGGGCACTACGTGTTCCTACAATGCCTTTTGAGTGATCCTCAACTTTAACTTTTCAGAAACTATAGTATCTCAGAATTTATTGCCTCCCAAATAAGACTAGAAAAAAAGTGGCAGTGGGGTGTGATGAGCATTTCATAGGAAAATCTTTGGAGTGGCCATTAAGTGAAGGTTGCTTTTCCGAACATGACCCATTCTCCTTCTTTCTCCAGTTCATTTCTGTGCCCAGCTTATTATTCATTTGCAGTATTTTTCATATATATATATATATATATATATATATATATATATATATATGTATATATATATATGTGTGTGTGTGTGTGTGTGTGTGTGTGTGTTTGTGTGTGTGTATGTACTCCATGCCTTTAATGCTTTTCAACCACTCTGTCTCTTGAGTATGATATACGTTGTTGAACAAGTTTAAATTTTATACACACAACTCAATATTGCAATATAAACAAATAACTCTTTTTTATCTATCCACTTGACTGTCCCTGTGTTGAGATATAGGTCATATCTTGAGTGGTCCTGAATGTCATTTAGTGTTCTCTGTAATTTCATGGGACTTAATGTAAACAGTGCAGTGTCATATGCAAATAATTAAGAAAGAGACAAATAAGCCTTTGGATGTTGATAGATGAGCATAAAACCCTGACCCACAAATTCATATTGACAGTAGTGATTAAAGTAGAAATAGATTAATCATTTTGAAGAAGAAATAAGACATAAACTAAAAGTAGGTTCTACACCATTCCCTTCTCTCATGAATCTGGTATTATTCTTCGAAAAGGATGGAGACTACATAGATCAATTTTGGAATATTTGGGGAAAATTCCTTATTACCTTGCCTCTTCTTTGAAAGCCTCTAAGTTGCACAAGTAGCTACAACAGATTCTAACATTAACCATTTCTTAACAGAAAAGAAAAACAGTTTTTACCATCATTCATCTATATATGAGTGGCCATTTTATTTGATCTTAATTTGTAGTTTACTTGGGGTCTCATTAAAGGTATCAGAATTATGAATCTGGATGTCTTTTGCACTGAAGTATAGGTTTCCTGGTGTTTTCCAACTTAATATACCAGTGAATTATACCCTGAACTTGGTAGAGTGGAAGAGGCTGATGTGATTCATAATCTTTAGCCCTTGATGATATCGTAGGGGATTATGGAAAGAACAGAAGATAAGAAGTCGTGTGTAATACAATTTAAGTGGAAACTTCAGAGTAGTAGATTGAAAAAGGAGTTGCTTAGATGTTTTAGATTGGCAACAGCAGAGGTAAGCCACATAAAACACACAGAATGGAATTTTTGGATCACCGGTATCATTGAGGAAATCTCTTCCAGTATAATTTAAACTTGATCTCTTCTCAAGGTGGGGGGGTGTGTAGAAAGTTTGCCTTTGTTCTGTAAAAGCTCATTTACCCTTCTGTGTTTAAACATTTACCTATCTTAAGCCTGCAAAATATGATAAAATTGTTAACCATCTTCATTTGTTAACTGTCATTGTTTTAATTCAGCGTTGAATGGATGACTGTAGAGAGTACCTGAGAGCATACAGAGATACAAGTAGTAATATTTTCCAGTTTCAATCACTTGCTGGGGGGCTTGGAGCTGTGAAAATTTGGTTGATTCATCTTACCATTTTCTTGATAAAAGAGAATACTTTACCAGGATTCGTTTAGGAAAATGAGTTGCAAGTAAAGGCAGTAAGTAGCTAACTTATTTGGCTATCTCTGAATTGCACATGCATCATTTTCACAAACAACTCTTATACTTAATATGATATGATATACATTCCATATAAAGGAAAGAGGTAAGGTAGTGGTTGGAATGAGGGTTTCACTTCCCGTAGTGGAAGATGTAGACTGGCTCACAAAGAGATGGTTTGTGTGTGTGTGTGTGTGTCTGTGTGTGTGTGTGTGTGCGCACGTGCGCGTGCACGCGCACGCGTGCACACATGCATATCTGCACCTGTGTTTGTTAGGGAGGTTAGTGGCAAGGGGGAATAGAATGAAAGCCAAATATCCCTTTTTACTAACTAATTCAACTTAACTACCACTTCACTACTGGACACCCATTATGAAATCTCCAAGTTGTTATGCACCTTACTGCAATGACTATTGTATGAGAAAAGATAGAAAAAGTAAGTAGTGGAAACTAACAGACCACATTTATAAAATAACATCCTCCATTCAAGTACCATATTTCAGTGAAAATAGTAATAAAAACAAAAAACAAGACATTGACAAGTTAGAATGCGACCAAAAGACCACCAGGGGAATAGAGAGAACTTGAAACAAAGCCATATGAGAATCAGTTAAAGAATCTAGGGATGATTGTGTAAAAGCAAAGATTTAGGGGGCTCATGATAGATATCTTTCAATATTTCATTGTTATATAGTCTTTCACTTGGAGTGAGGAAGACCTAGATCCAAATTCTGCCTCATTATCAGCACACAAAAATTGTCATTACCTTGATCTTGCCCACCCAGAAATGTACCACCTATGTTCAAGAATTCTGGAATCCACTTATCTGGCCATAATCTATTTATTTTTTCTCTCTTCCTTCGCCTTCTTTTACAGAATTCTACTCTTCATCTACACCATTGCCTCTGGCTTCTCGACCTTGCAGTGTTCTCCTAGGCATCCCCTTTGCACTAGCCACTGTTTCCTCTTATCTCCATCTTGACTCTTCATGAGCCAATTTAACTTTACACTGTCCGGATCTCCTGAATTCCTGCCTCTCCTTATGATATAATCTATTATACCCAGTCAAGACTCAGCCTTGGATCGTTCATACCATTTGTCACCTTACTTCCAACACATGTACTGCTGAGCAAACACGTTGAAAATCACATAATCACTGACTGGGTGTACTACACATTTATGTTGTGTAACCTCAACTGGGCCATCACTGCTACTAGGCAATCCTATTATACCTCCCTTATCGACTCCTTCTTCCACTCTCCATAACAGTTCTTCCAAACCTTTTTTATCCTTCCTCAAACCTTTCATGATTCTTGCTTCTGCCACTCTTTGAACTAAGAACCTTGCTTCAGATCTTACCAAAAAAGGATACTATTTGCCATAAGTTCCTTTTTGTCACTTCTTCACCTTTTGTCACTATCTCTTCTTCACCTGTTTCACATGATGAAGTGGCCTTACTCCCTGATCTCTATTTGTTCAAGCAATCCCATTCTATCCTATTCTGGTATGTCCAGGTGTCCTGATCAATATCTGTCCACTGGACCCAAGTGACTCCAGAGGTGAAAGTGAGGCTGGTGACTTTGCACAGCCCTCCCTCCCTCAAATCTAGTTCCCTTGTATGTCATGGCATCACCTCCCTGATACCAAGGTCTTCGAGAAGGAAGGACAAACAACATCTGTGAGTAGCAAAGGAACTGCCCAATGGGGAAGAAACTGTAGTTGGCCAATTAGACAACACGTCTTCCTTTCTTCCTTCCTTCTATCCATATAGGGTATCACCTTCTTACCTGTGGCTACTCTGCCCAAAGGCAGTATACGTATTTTAATCTCTGAAACTTTTTTCTTTTTTTTTTGGTTGTTTTGGCAGGGCAATTGAGGTTAAGTGACTTGCCCAAGGTCACACAACTAGTACGTTTGTCAAGTGTCTGAGGCCAGATTTGAACTCAGGTCCTCCGGACTCTAGGGCTGGTGCTCTACTCACTGAACCACCAGGGTGCCCCACTATTTTTTCTTAAAGACAAGCCTTAACTCCAAATCATTCTGACTCTGCAAATGACTCTAGCTCTCATTGATTGGCCCATAATAGGTCCCAGACTAAGCCCTACTTGGTCATTGTTGGGTCCCTAATTTGCTCAGAATGAATGTGAAATAGAATTTTTTTCTATCTTGGCCAGAAACCCTGAGAGGTTTCCCCTCTCAGATCTATTTTTAAGAAGCCATTCTTTGCCTCATTTCTTTTTTTTTTCCAGTGGCCTTTTCTTTTATTCTTTCTTTTCTTTCTATTTTTTTCTTTTTACTTTTAGTTTGCAACACATGGTTCTACATAATTTTGAGTTCCAGATTTTCTTCCCTCCCTTCCACCCTCCCTCCCTAAGACAGCACGGAATCCCATATAACTTCCATGTATAAGTTCGCATTGAATTAATTTACACACTAGTCAAGTTGTGAAGAAGAATTATGACCAATGGAATGAATCATGAGAAAGAAGAAACAGACCCCCCCCAAAAAAAACACAACCCAAATACAAACACAAAAGAGAGAAAAAAAGGGGGAGAAAAAGGCGAGCATGAGGTGTGCCTCAATTTGCATTCATACTTCATAGTTCTTTCTCTGCATGTAGACAGCATTCTCTAGTATGAGTCCTTTGGAGTTGTCTGCACATTGTGTTGTTGAGAAGAGCAAAGTCTGACAGGGTTAGACCTCACAGAATCCATATATCTGTGGTTGTGTATAATGTTCTCCTGGCTCTGCTCTGCTCACTCAGCATTATGTCATGTAGGTTTTTCCAGGTTGTCATGAAGTCTGTATCAACCCCATTTCTTACACACAATAGTATTCCATTATTTTCATATACCACAGCTTGTTCAGCCATTCCCCAATTGATGGGCATCCCTTTGATTTCCAATTCTTAGCTACCACAAAAAGAGCTGCTATAAATATTTTTGTACATATGGGTCCTTTTCCCGCTTGTGTGATCTCTTTGGGATACAACCCTAGAAGTGGTAAATACTACTTCTGAGTCAAAGGGTATGAACATTTGTATAGCCCTTTGGGCATAGTTACAAATTGCTCTCCAAAATGGCTGAATCAGTTCACAACTCCACCAGTAATGTAACAATGTTCCAATTTTCCCGCATCCTCTCCAGCATTTATCATTTTCCTGTTTTGTTATTTTAGCCAATCTGACAGGAGAGAGACGGTATCTAAGAGTTGTTTTGATTTGCATTTCTCTAATCAATAGTGATTTCAGGCATTTTTTTTATATGCCTGTAGATATCTTTAATTTCTTCCTCTGAAAATTCTCTGTTCATATCCTTTGACCATTTCTCAATTGGGGAATGACTTGTATTCCTACATATTTGGTTCCATTCCCTGTATATTTTGGAAATGAGGCCTTCATCAGTGACACTAGCTATAAAGATTTTCTCCCGATTTTCTGGTTCCCTCCTAATCTTTGTTGCATTGGCTTTTTTTGTACAAAAGCATTTCGATTTAATATAATCAAAATTATCCATTTTGCATTTTGTAATTCTCTCTATCGCTTGTTGGGTCGTGAATTCTTTTCTTTTCCATAAATCTGATAGGTAAATTGTTTCTTGCTCTCCCAAATTGCTTATAGTATCAGCCTTTATTCCTAAATCATGAACCCATTTTGATTTTATTTTGATATATGGTGTAAGATATTGGTATCTGCCCAGTTTCTGCCCTACCATTTTCCAATTTTCCCAGCAGTTTTTGTGAAATAGTGAATTCTTTGCCCAGAAGCTGGCCTGTTTGGGTTTATCAAAGAGTAGATTGCTACAGTCGTTGACTTGTCCATCTTTTGTACCTATCGTATTCCACTGATCCACAACTCTGTTTTGATGACTGCTGCTGTATAATACAGTTTAATATCTGGTATGGCTAGGCCACCTTCTCTAGCATTTCTTTTCATCAATAACCTAGATATTCTAGACCTCTTGTTCTTCCAGATGAATTTTGTTATTATTTTATCCAGCCCTGTAAAATAATTTTTTGGTAGTTCAATTGGTATAGCACTGAATAGATTAATTTAGGTAAAATTGTAATTTTTAATTATATTAGCTCAGCCTAACCATGAGCAACTGATATTTTTCCATTTACTTAGATCTGACTTTATAAGCATGAAAAATGTTTCATAATTATGTTCATATATGCCCTGGATTTGTCTTGGCAGATAAACTCCCAAATATTTTATGGTGTCTACAATAACTTTAAATGGAATTTCTCTTTCTATCTCTTGCTGTTGGGCTTTGTCAGTAATGTATAGGAATGCTGAGGATTTATGTGGGTTTATTTTATATCCTGCAATTTTGCTAAAGTTGTTTATTATTTCAAGGAGTGTTTTACTTGATTCTCTAGGATTTTCTAAGTAAATCATCATATCATCTGCAAAAAGTGATAATTTAGCTTGTTCTTTGCCTATTCTAATTCCTTTGATTTCTTTTTCTTCTCTTATTGCTACAGCTAACGTTTCTAGTAACAAATTGAACAGTAGGGGTGATAATGGACATCCTTGTTTCACCCCTGATCTTATTGGGAATGCATCTAGCTCATCCCCATTACAAATAATACTTGTTGATGGTTTTAGGTACATGCTATTTATAATTTTAAGGAAGGCTCCATTTATTCCTATACTTTCTAGCGTTTTTAATAGGAATGGGTGTTGTATTTTGTCAAAGGCTTTTTCTGCGTCTATTGAGATGATCATATGGTTTCTGCTAGTTTTGTTGTTGATATGGTCAATTATGCTAATTGTTTTCCTAATATTGAACCAGCTTTGCATTCCTGGAATAAATCCTACCTGGTCATAGTGTATTATTCTGGTGATAAGTTGCTGCAATCTTTTTGCTAATATTTTATTTAAAATTTTTGCATCAATATTCATTAGGGAAATTGGTCTATAATTTTCTTTCTCTGTTTTGACTCTACCTGTTTAGGGTATTGGTGCCATATTTGTGTCATAAAAAGAGTTTGGTAGAACTCCTTTTTCAATTATTTTCCCAAAGAGTCTACAAAGTATAGGAATTAATTGTTCTTTAAAGTTTTGATAGAATTCACTTGTAAAACCATCTGGCCCTGGAAATTTTTTCCCAGGGAGTTCATTGATGGCTTGCTCAATTTCTTTTTCTGAGATGGGGTTATTTAGAAATTTTATTTCCTTTTCTGTTAACCTGGGCAATTTATGTTTTTGTTGATATTCATCCATATCTCTAAGGTTGTCAAATTTGTGGGCATACAATTGGGCAAAATAATTCCTAATTATTGTTTTGATTTCCTCTTCATTAGAGGTGAACTAACCCTTTTAATTTTTGATACAGGTAATTTGATTTTCTTCTTCCTTTTTTTTAATCAGAGTGACCAAAGCTTTATCAATTTTATTGTTTTTTTTGCATAAATCCAGCTCTTTGTTTTATTTATTAATTCAACAGTTTTCTTGGTTTCAATTTTATTTATCTCTCCTTTGATTTTCAGTATTTCTAATTTGGTATTTAATTGGGGATTTCCAACTTGTTCTTTTTCTAGCTTTTTGAGTTGTATGCCCAAATCATTCAGCTCCTTTTTCCCTATTTTATTCATGTAAGCATTTAGAGATATAAAACTTCCCCTAAGAACTGCTTTTGCTGCATCCCATAAGTTTTGGTATGTTGTCTCATTATTGTCATTCTCTTGAATGAAGTTATTAACTGTTTCTCTGATTAGTTCTTTGGCCCACTAATTCTTTAGAATTAGATTATTTAGTTTCCAGTTAATTTTTAGCTTATTTTTCCATGGTTCTTTGTTACAAATATTTTTTATTACATCATGATCTGTAAAGTATTCTTTGACTACTTCTGCCTTTCTGCACTGGATTGTAAGGTTTTTATGCCCTTGTACATGGTTAATTTTTGAATATGTGCCATGTACCACTGAGAAGAAAGTATATTCCTTTTTATCCCCATTAAGTTTTCTCCAGAGGTCTATCATTTCTGCCTTTTCTAAAATTCTGTTCACTTCCTTAACTTTTTTTCTTATTTATTTTGAGGTTAGATTTATCAAGTTCAGAAAGGGTAGGTTGAGGTCTCCCAATATTATAGTTTTGCTGTCTATTTCTTCCTGTAATTCCCTTAACCTCTCCTCTAAGAATTCACATACCATACCACTTGGCGCATAAATGTGAAACAATGATATTACTTCATTGTTTATGGTGCCTTTTAGCAGGATGTAGTATCCTTCCTTATCTCTTTTAATTAAATCCATCTTTACTTTTGCTTTTTCTGAAATTAGGATTGCTGCACCTGCTTTTTTTTACTTTAGCTGAAGAACAATATATTTTACTCCTTTTACCTTTACGCTGTGTGTATCCCTCTTTTTCAAATGTGTTTCTTGTAAACAGCATATTGTAGTATTATGGTTTTTAATCAATTCTGGGAGAGTTCATCCCATTCACATTCACAGTTATGTTTCTATCTGTGTCTTTTTCTCCATCCTATCTCCCCATGTTTATGTTTTTATTTCTGCCTTTCCCCTTCCACTCCTCAACCAAGTTTTGCTTTTGACTGCCGCCTTCCTCAGGTAACCCTCCCTCTTTATTCTCCTCCCCTGTCTTACCGTTTCCCACTTGTTATTTCTCCCCTCCCTTCTGACCACTCCCCTCCCTTTTGTCCCCTTTCCCCCTCCTACTTCCTGTAGGACTAGTTAGATTTCTAAACTTATCATGGTATGTTATTCCCTTCTTGAACCAGACCAGATGACAGTAAAGATCAAATACAGCTCTTCTCCCTCCCTTCCTTCCCTTTACTAAAATGTGTTCTTGTGCCTTTTCATTTGGTGTAATTTACCCTTTTCTACTACCACTTTACCTATTCTCTCAAAGCCCTCCCTTTACATCTCTCAATTATGTTTTATATCCTTATATCAGTTATTTTATACAGACATTCACAGTCTATGTGTATCCCTTTCAATTGTCATATTAACTATAATATTGTCAAGATTGACATATATATATATGTATATACATATAAAACATACATAAGATGATATAATCCTTTATAAAGATGCAAATAATTTTCCCTTACTGATTAATAAGGTTTGTGGGGGTTTTCCCCCTGTTTACCTTTTTATGTCTCTCTTGAGTTTTGCATTTAGAAATCAAATTTTCCATTGAGTCCTGGCCTTTTCATCAGGAAGGTCTGGAATTCCCTTATTTCGTTGAATGTCCATCTCCTTCCCTGAAAAATTATGCTTAATTTTGCTGAGTAGTTGATCCTTGGTTGTAGTCCCAGCTCTTTTGCCCTTCACAATATCATATTCTAGTTTCTCCTGTCTTTTGAAGTGGAAGCTGAAAGATCCTGCATGATTCTGACTGTAGTTCCACAATTTTTGAATTGTTTCTTTTTGGCTGCTTGCAGTATTTTCTCCTTGATTTTGTAATTCTGAAATTTGTCTATAATATTTCTTGGTATTTTCAGTTTGGGATCTCTTTCAGGGGGTGATCAGTGAATTCTTTCAATGACTATTTTGCCCTCTGGTTCTAGGACCTCCGGGCAGTTATCTTTGATAGTTTCTTCAAAGATACTGTCAAGGTTCTTTTTTTCATCATGGATTTCTGGTAGACCAATAATTCTTAAGTTGTCTCTCCTGGATCTATTTTCCAGGTCAGTTGTTTTCCCAATCATATATTTCACATTGTTTTTTTCTATTTTTTCATTCTTCATATTTTGTTTTACTACTGCTTGATACTTTTTTTTCCTGTGATATTTATTTTATTATATTTTTTTAAATGCAATTTATTTATTTAAAATATTTGGTTTTCAGCATTGATTTTCACAACATTTTGAATTACAAATTTTCTCCCCATTTCTACCCTCCCCCCCACTCCAAGATGGCTTATATTCTGGTTGCCCTGTTCCCCAGTCAGCCCTCCCCTCTATCACCCCCCTCCCCTCTCATCCCCTTTTCCCTTCCTTTCTTGTAGGGCAAGATATATTTCTACGCCCCATTGCCTGTGTATCTTATTTTTTAGTTGCATACAAAAAGTTTTTTTGTTTTTGAACATCTGATTTTAAAACTTTGAGTTCCAAATTCCCTTCCCTCTTCCCTTCCCACCCACCCTCCCTAAGAAGTTGAGCAATTCAACCTAGGCCACACATGTATTATTATGTATAACCCTTCCACAATACTCATGTTGTGAAAGGCTAACTACATTTTGCTCCTTCCCAACCCATCCCGCTTTATTGAATTTTCTCCCTTAAACCTGTCCCCTTTCCAAAGTGTTTGTTTTGATTACCTCCACCCCCATCTGCCCTCCCCTCCATCATCCCCCCACCGTTTATTTTTTTTTTATCTTCCTCACTCTTCTTTC